>NC_051846.1:34781589-34797182 GCF_002237135.1 Teleopsis dalmanni
ATATGCCTTATTGTCAATAATTATTTATTAGAAACGCTTAAAGGTTATAAGTCAAAATTATTTTACTTACGTTATGCCACTTGCCAAAGAACGCGTTAATCTTCGTAGATTAAACATCCATAAACCTTTTAGTATTATTATTTTTTTTTTCATAAATTTATTTTATTTTCATAAAATAACTGTTATTCTGGCATTTCTAATAATTTTAACGAAAAAATATAATTCATTAAAAGTTTAAATTTAATTAAAAAAAAAAATAACGCAAATACTCGTATTAATTATGGCATATTAATAACTATAACGAACGAATTAATGGTTTTTAGTCAAAATTTGCGTTTCCTTGGACGTAACATGATTTTCAAGCAATTTCATGTCCACGTTGTAGTTCTTGTTGGGCAAAGTCCACGAGAGTTCTAACTAAAGTTAAGATTTCTAATTGTATATCTCTCATTCGTTCCAAAAGATGCTCTAAAATTTTATTAGATTAATTATTAAAGTACATAAGCATAAATAAAATTAATTGTAAAATAATACAAAAAATAATATAATAAAGTTATAAATAAAGACTTACGCCTATCATCAACTTCATCTTTTTCGGGAACAAGGAAACGTGCCATGTTAAGTCCTGTACAATCGCCCATTTTTTAAATTATAATCTAGGTTAATATCTGTAATATGTTAAAAAAATATTTGTTTTATTTGAATAAAAACATTTATTTATGATTGATAATGTCAAATATATTTTTGTATGCATCATATACACTAACAATCATCCTATAAGGTTGTCAAGCTTAAAATTTTATTATATTCATATTTACATTATGATATATATACTTATATGTCGTGATTATGATTTTCGTGTTTAAAGATTTGATGATGAATTTTGATAAAATGGACTATTTTGAACAATTTTTCCGCTGAACTATGTATTCTGGGTAGTAGGAGACTAAGGTTGGGAACTAAAATGTAAATGTAGTTAGAAATAAATGGGCCTACGAGATACTTTTACTCCAAGTGTTGCTGAATCCTCCAAAAAAAAATTGTGTTTTATTTAATAATTAATTTATTGGTATATATAATGGCAACCTTTGATATGAAACCAGGTTCTAGAAACAATACTTCATATTTTTTGCCATATTTTGTTTGCAGATCCTTTTTAAGAAGTGATATTACCTATGTTTATTAGATGCAACAATATTTCAGAAATAAAAAGGCTAATGACAATATTATATTCCAGGGGACGCAATAAAGCAGCAAGTGATTCTTAACCTAAAATTTGTCATACATATATAACAAAAATAAAAACTTCTACCACATTTACTTCATTCAGTATATATAATATATATAATCGAAATGTTTCTAGTACTCGGCTTTTGTAGCTTTTTTTTTTCTGCAGATCCCTATTAGGTAGTAATACTACTTTTGTCAGATGCAATAATATCTATACAAAATAACAAAATAGGGAAGTTATAAATATTTAAGTTCATAGTTTTTTGCAATTAGAAACTCTTTTATAATTATTTGAAATACTTTCATATTATATACATACATATATCTAAAAAATATTTTTATTTGAATTTTATTCTAAATTTGAATCTCTATATTTTTTTTAATATCACAGAATTATTTATACATTTATATTTTTTTATTGTATTATTTTACTGCAGTATTATCATCTTTTCCCTTATTCTGAATTATGAGCCTTATAAGTTGGCGTCTTAAATATGGGTAATTAGAATTTGTTTCTTCTGCATTTTTAATAACTGTTCCCGATTTTATCATTATCTTTAATTGGCTTCCTAGAAAAAGAGAGAGAACAAATTTTAAAATGTGGTTTCATATATGAACCGATGTAAATACCTGTAGTATTTTGTTGTTCTGACGCTTTATATTTAAAGTCTTTCTGCATTTTGCTTATTAAAATTTATATATTATATATAATATCAGTTTATATTATATGACGCTTTGAACTTTTTTAAACATTATCTCAATGTGTTCGGAAAAAATTTGTCAGACAACTTCCTTGTTAGTTGTAAGATTTACACAAAGCGGCACATCTTGAGATTATTAACTACATTGGTTTGGGATTATGGATATGTGATATTATTTGTAGTTAAAAACAATTTATAGATTTTTTGTCAAAAATTTTTTTGAAAAATTCGTATTTTAGCAGGAAGAAATCAAAATAAAATAAATTTTGGATGAAAATATTGTTAAGTTCTTATATACATTTATATATATTATATATATTTTATATATATTATATACACAGATTATTTAAAGTTATGTTTTTGATACATTTTAAAATGTGTTCAAATTTTAAAGCTTCATTTCATTATTGTCAATTTCGAGTTTTAAATATGACCGTCAGTCAGGTATTAATAATCATGTCCTGTATATGTTATATGTATAGTACCGTTTTCGATTAGTAAGCCTGGGGTAACTTTTTCAATCGAGATTCACTTTTAGCGCAGTTTTTATTTTCGATTGGTGAATTTTGAGTGAAATCTATGGCAATCCAGATTAATTTATAACACTCTAGAATTCGACATATTGGGAGTAAATCTAGATAGAATTACCAATTGAAAACGTTATAAGTCTCGTATATTTAGTTCTATCCTTTTGTTTACGATCAGTTACTTGTCTTAAGTTGTTTATGAACCAAACTGTTGAGTGATCGTTTTTTGAACACGAACCCAAAATATTAATCTTTTTGGACTTTACATTTAGAACTGCACTTATGAATTTAATAAAAATACTAAGTATTTCTAAGGTTAATTTTTTCTTGCCGATAATGGCGTGTCTTTTATGACGAAAGAAACTATTTAAAAGTTAGACGGATTCGAATAGCAAAGAAAGGACAAAGACAAAAATTTTTTATTTTTAATTTATTGAAATTTGGCTGACCATACAACGCTGTTTCAAGTATTGCCAAGTATTCTTCATCAGTGGTCTTTGGAAATAAACGAATTTTATTTAATTAGTTTATAGTCCGTATATAATTTGTTAGGACTGCAAGTGCCAGGCTTAGAACTCGTGCCTGTCAAATTATAAGCGATGACTAATCGTGTTTATCCACAAATAGCCAAGGCTGCACAAACTTTCAATGCTCAAATTCCAAAGACCACTGATGAAGAGTACTTGGCAATACTCGAAACAGCGTTGTATGGTCAGCCAAATTTCAATAAATTAAAAATAAAAAATTTTTGTCTTTGTCCTTTCTTTGCTATTCGAATCCGTCTACTAAGTATTTCTTTTTAATATAAACTGGAAACGAACAGTTTTCATGCCTTAAAATTAATAATACTTTAAAACTTTAGCTTATCTTACGTGAATTAGAATTTTTGCTTAAGAAAACTTTAAGTGTTTACACTTTAACTTTCAAACTTAACAATTGGACCGATTTACACTATCATGAACATAACATGAACTTAAAAACCGGTTACTTATAGATGGAAGAAGGAAGAGAGTGTGATGTGAGTTCATGAATTTCACGCAATGAAATTTGCTGCAATTCTTCAGCTTGACATGCATACAAGTACAATGTTTTGTTTATGTTTATCTTTTAATGCTGAATACTCCCAATTTCTGTGCTCTGCACTACTACACACAAGCATTTTATACGTTTACACGGAACAAAACAAATTTCACGCTCATGACAGTTCATGATAGTGTAAACTGAACTGACAGTTTATGTTGTCGTCAAGTTCATCTCACGTTCATGACAGTGTAAATAGGCCTATAAGTGTAACAAAAAATACAAAAACCGAAATTTTTCTTTTTGAAATTCGCTTATGAAAAATGTTTCGCCGCCATATGTCTCAATGTTCAGAGCTAAATTTCTATATGTAAACAATAAGAGATTTATAGGACTTTTGTGCATTTCACCATTTCTACTTTGATTTAATAAATAAAATCTTAAATTTCCTCACTTCTATATTTTTGTTTACAATCTGTTTTCGTCAAATTCATTTTGATACACAGTTCTATCTTATATTGTTTGTCAAATTTTCTACCAATATTGCCATATCGGAGTTTTTTAATCGTATTTACTAATAGAATAAATAAAAAATACTCACTTATCTAGGATATCCTTGCATAGATTTTTAGTGAATTTTATATGACAAATGTAACTCATTTCACTAGGTATTTTGAAATAAACCCGAAAATAATGTCTCACATACACACAAAAATTAAAAATCTATTATTCTAGGTGTAAACACAATGAAATATTTTACTGCAGAAGTTCTTTTTGAAATCTCGTGTCTAGTTGATTGTGTTTACAGTTTATTATAGTATGTTTAGATTATAGTATTAATAGCATATATCATTATATCATCATAAATCATCATTATATATAACATACATATTTAATTACATGTATATATATGTATATATATGTTTATATATTGTATATAAATAAGCTCATATAATAAGAATATCAGAACAAGGGAACTTTGCTACACTCATCGGTTAGTTAAGATGCTATAATATGCTAAACCAGTGTAAAAAAAAAAACAAACTTTAAAGCGTTACTATTTTGTGGCCAAGTTATAATTATAATAAAGTTGTTAAGCAATAATTAATAATGTGAGAAATTACACACAGTAGCTATAAGTTCAAGAAGACCGGCAAATGAACAGTCAGGATATTGCTAAGAAACTGAAGATTAACTACTATACTTTATCGCTTTAAGCCATTTGAATAAAAATGATTAAGAAAGAACTTCATTGTTTAGGTACCTCATATATAATTTGAAAAATATTTTTACACTTCAATATAAATGTTCACTGATTTAATTGAAATTAATAATATAATGTAATAGAGTACATATATTTTCTCATTTAGGCTGTTTTGCTCATAATAGCCACTAATGAGGATGAAAGTCTTTCACATAAATGAACTCATTATCTATAAATCAGCTCATTTAATACAAAAATGTCGAATACAACATTTAAAAATAAATTTCTCATAAGGGAAATGACCAAAATTTGAAATATCTGTCATATGTTTTATATGTAAAATGTAAACAAACTACAGCTAAGCTGCAAGCAAAGGCACTAGGTCAATCAGTATTTAATAAAACCCTTGTTTTTAAAAATTGAATACATAATTGATTTATAATATGTATATAACTGATTTAATATATCAATTAGGTATATACTCGTATTTAATTTTTTTATGTGATATATTATTAAGTGAAATTTATGAAAGTTTATAAATGTTTTATTAGCTGCATAAATGAGCTCATTATAATGTGAACGTTCACTCATTAATATAAATGAGCAAGTGTCTAAATGAGACAATATCAATGTACTATAAATAGCAGCTTTGAAAATATTCCATTGTCAGTTTTTCATTTGACCTAATGACCTTTAAAGATGATTGAGAAAAAAACTTGCATTATTCTAAGATATAACTAGAAAAGTCAACAAAAAAGAAATTATAGTTCCACATGAAAAATGAGAGGAAGTTTCATAAAAAATAGTAATAATATAAAGAAATACTTACTAAAAAAGGCTGATATCAGAAAAGCTGGTGAAGAAATGAATGATTAAAACAGACTCAAACTATTCATTATCTCTTAGAATGATTATACAAGACAGTTTTTTTTTTTGAATCTTTAAAAAGTTTATCGTATATATTTTTTGTTTTTGTAAGAAAGGCGAAAGCTGTGAACTGTTTAATTTTGCTTTTGTCATAATTTCATCAAAAGGCGCATATAAAAATCAGGTCACAGCGAACAAACAAAAACTTTTGAAATCCTAAACGCAATTATCCTGCACAAACACTTGCCACCTTTTTATGGATTTAAGTTTATTCCTGGCATGTGCAACTTACAACCAAGTCAAGTTAAAATCAGGAAAGAATAAACTGAACCGCCCATAGAACCGTTCACGTTTTTTCACACACACACACACACACACACACAGATAAAACTACTCACACATACTCTGAAATACACGTGCACTGACATTTATAAAAGCCAAGTTAAGATTTTTATGACGAAACAAAAACATAAGATAATAAAAAAAAAATAAAAAAAATAGAAAAAAATAAAAGAAAAATATATGGAAAATAAATGAAAAATAAAAAGAAAATAACGCTGATGAACAAGTACAAGAAATGCAATAGATTTTTAAGGATGTTTTTGCATTTCTTTCCTTTTTGAGGAGAAGGAAAATAACATTTCCAAAGCACGTAAGGCAAACATGAACATTATATTGTTTGAGCAGACTTCATTACGATGTTTAAACAGAATTTTTAAAATTTCTTATATGACATGGCATGCATCCAATGCATCCACTGCATCCATTGCATCCATTTCACAAATTTAACGATCACAATCTGTTCGGACATGAGGTAAACAAAAGACGAAGAAACTAAATAAGAAGTGGAAACTTCTCAAATTGCTACAAGTTGGAAGTGCTGAAATCGAGAAAAATGGGTTATATTTCAACAAAAAAACAAAAACTAAATTAAAAAAAAAATGGTTTCGAAAAAAAAAAACAAATATGAACCTCTAAAAATATTTTATATATACATACAGTTATATTATTTTAAAATATTTTCAAATAATATATTATTTTTCATAAAAAATTTTATTTGATTATATATTGAGTATATAAAGAGAAGAGAGTTGAGGAAAGAATAATAAACACATCATAACAGAGTATATAGTGCCAGGAATAACTGATTATATATCCTCTTGCAACATTTTTTTACGAGGATATGAAGCTCACAGTCTTGATCGAAGTTTTAAAGAAAGACGACCTAAAAAATAATAATATAACTCGTACAAAAACATCATATAATTCCATGTTAGAATGAAAATCTATTGAAAGTAATGAAATTATTTATCTAAGATAAAAACTAAACTCAACTCAGAGAAATAGATACATAGAGGCACACGTCTGACTCACTTTAAAGAAGTGTGGCAAACAGTTCAATCTATTGGAAGATATGAATTTATTTATTTAAGACAAAAACTTAATTCAACCCGGAGAAATAAATTCATAGAGACACACGATCACTTTAAAAAAAGTGTAAAGATCAGTTTATTTACCTGCACCATGAAAGTAGAAACACAGTAATTTTCAACCACAATATGCATTCACTCTTGTGGGGCAATTCCAGCAAGCTCAACTCAGAGAAATAGATACATAGAGACACACGATGTCACTCACTTTAAAAAAGTGTGGAGATCAGTATAATTACCTCAAACATGAAAGTAGAAATACAGTGATTTTCACCCACATTATGCATTCACTCTTGTAGGGCAATTCTAGCAAAGGTGGTTAAAAGTATTTCAAATTTTTTTTTAAGATTGAACAAAAGACTTTTTGTTATTCTGTCACAAAAGTATATTAAAAAAAGTTTTTTCATTTGTAATTCGTGGTAGAAAGCAGTTTTGTTCCATTGCAACGTGGTGAAATCAAAAACAGCTGTTAATCGCTACCGCATGCAAGTTAAGACAGAGTTGCCATAACAGTATAATTTTTAAAAACTTCCAAAACTTGATTTTAACAGTGATATTTAACTCGATATAAAATTATATATAGAGAACGTTGGTATCAGCTCATTCATTCTTTTACTGTAGTTATAAATTGTTTCCTAATTAGTATTTTATATTGTAAAGAGGACTATCCGTAAGATAATGCGCTTTGCCATATGTGCTCTAGCCAAGGAGTCGGTATATTAGTGTAAAAGACGGTGTTGTGAGACTAAAAAAAAAAACTCCATTGGAAGAATTTTATTTTGTGAAACTGATTTATTAAATGATAGAACTATAAAATAATAGATATTGAGTAGAACTTTATTAATTATTTTAGTGGAATGATGCTTCTGAATGCTTTTCCTTCTTATGTTTTTTTTCTGCATTCACCTAACTTCGCTTTCTGTTATTTTTTGATCAGAACTATATCCATTTTTGTTATTATTATAAATGGTTTAATAGTGGAATAGTTTAATGGAATTTTTGATCGTCGAACGTATTAACTGTCAATTGGCAACTGTACACATATGATATGATTTTACTCATATGATTTACTTCAAATCACTTCTACAAATCACTTATCAGAGTTCTTTTGTAATTTGTATGAAAAATCACACCATTAATTACTAAAAAGATTCTGTAATGAATACTATAAAATGTACAAAAATTGATAATTAGTTTTTGAAATAATACAAATTTAAGATATATGATAGGATTGCCGCTCCACTTTTATTTTAAGTAAATTGCATTGTATTGCTAAAAAACAGTTCACTTAAATTTAAACTATATTTTTTTTTATTAAATAATTATCTGTGATTATTTTATAATGAACACTCAAAATAATGAATGATGTATATTTATTTAATACCATGTTTCCACTGATCTCATTTAGGCTTTTTGCTAATTAAAGTCGCTAGTGAATATAATTGTCCATATAAAGAACTTTTAGTAATATGAGCTTATTATAAATAAAACAAATCATTTAGAACGGATTTTATTTTTCTATTTTTATTTATCTAGTAAGTTAAAAAACAGTTTTAATTATACTATATACTTATCAAGTATTAAAAGAAAATTCTTCACAAACAAAAAACATCACATTATGTTCTCCTGAAATGAGAAGAATGTTGGTAGAGCATGTTTCAATGTTACTGATGTAGCCACGTTGGTATACTATGAAATTTGGATCAGCGTTACGTTACCATGTTAGTATATTAAGGAACCTATGCCAACGTTACTGTATAGGCCACGTTAGTGTACTAAGAAATTAATGTAAGCGTTACAGACTAGGCCACGTTGGAATACTAAAAAATTTGCGTACATATTTGAACGTTACAGACTGGGTCCTGTTTGTACACTAAGGAATCAATGATTTCTTAGTAATTCCTTTCTAGTCGTTATCAATTACGTCACATTGGTGTACTGGGAGATCTGATATAATATACCTGGTGTTGATGAAGTGCGTTTTTGTTGTTTTGTTTACGGTTTTCATGCATATAACAGCAAAAAATTGTTTTTACAAAAAATGATTCTTTACGCCCAACCGAAAATGGTTAGTGTAATTATTAAATTTTTGAAACCTAAACTATGATTGATAATGTTGATTTTTTTTGCTTTTAAATATTTTTATTGATATAAAATAGTTCACAACGCTTTTTTTCTATTGTGACGATTACTATAAATAACGGCTTCAGAATTCATGAATCAGCTCATGCCAATGGAAACGACCAAATCTTAATTACATTAACATAAGTAGATTTGGATGCAGTGGAAACATGATGTAAGGTAATTGGATACTTCAGCATTAGTAATCATCAGCAACCAATAGTGAACTGAGTCAAATGAGCCCATTAAGCCGTTCCATGCTCTTCATTGTAATATAATAAATTTTATTGCAACTTCCAATAAATTTGCTATTTCTTCCAATTTTTTATTGTTTATTTTATACAAAAACCGCTTATCAAAAGAAAGTTTCTCATTAATGAATAATTTGTCCATTTTTTGTTGTTCAAAATATTCTCAATTTTTTTCATTTCTAATATTTAT
The DNA here is from genome assembly GCF_002237135.1 of Teleopsis dalmanni. Lineage (NCBI taxonomy): Eukaryota > Metazoa > Arthropoda > Insecta > Diptera > Diopsidae > Teleopsis > Teleopsis dalmanni. Next base: position 34,791,131 of record NC_051846.1, read on the forward strand.
TTATGTTTACATATAAACATACATATGTTTCAAAAAAAAAATAACAAATAAAAAAATAATTAAGCAAAGAAGCTGTAAGACATGCAAAAGACAAGCTTTGATGAATGTTTATCTCTTCTTCGCCGTTATTGATAAGATTAGTTTGGGATGCGGTAAAAAATTTACGATGAACTTTACAAATTTTAGTCGTAAGTCATGCGAACTCGCGGAATGTAAATATTTGCCTGCGTTTTTTGTCTACACAAAGTTTTGGTTTTTTTAATTAATCGTCTGGCGAAAATATTAAAGTTATAACTTTTTAAATAAAATAAAATAATAATATATTTAGTGAAGATATTTTGTATAATTGTGTAATATTAATTAATATATTAATAGCAGTCTTATATTATATACTATTTAAAGTGTCTTTTAATAATTTTCTTAATCGCGGTTTTTGTTGATCGATTAGTGAAATTAAATATATAATTTTATAAAATAGTGCTCTATATTGAATAAATAAAAATTAAGTTTTTGTAAGTATTTTAATTTTAGAGCATACATATACCATTTAGTACATTAAATAAAACAGAGGCTATTGGTCCAGACATTAATGTTTAATGCAGATCGAAAATATGCATTAAATTAATGGTGCGGGTGTGTAGATAAAATTAACGGAAATAATTTAATATTAAAAATCAACCGTATTCTTTTTTATAACGTCACAGTTTTTCCTTCCTGCCCGTTCACCTCTGCGTTATAACAATATAGACCAAAGTTCAGTTTTACGTGTAATGAAAATTCGAATCCTGGAATTGACATTGACATAACCAGTGATTGCCGCGTCAAATGTTCATATGATTTAACCTAGAGCTTCCACTCTGAAATATATTTCTAGGATATATTTCTAGTACTTGATCCAAGTTGTGGTCTGGAAAACATAGTCTGATGAAATGGTTTTTATATAAGTAAATTGAATCCTTTTTTTTTATCTTAAAAAAGAATGTGCTTATATATTAAATATTTGTTTATAATTTGCTTTTCTTACATTAGACCACACTGTATCATTAATAATTATACAATTATATTGCATATTATAAATAATACTAGTGAGTTAAGAATTGGCGTTTATGAAGATACTGGTCTTTGCTCCTAATGTTCATACGATTTAATCGCTAGGGTCCATTCTGAAATATTCTTTGTTGAACTATATACGGATTGGGAACTGTCGCTAGCACTTCATCCAAGTTGTGAGCTGGAAAATGTAGTCTAAAGAAATGGAATTAGTCTAGATCGTTAAAATCGTCTGCCTAATCTTAAGAAAGATTGTGCTTAAATATTAATTATTTAATTATAATTTGCTTTACTTACCTTGGACCATACTGTGTCATGAATAAATGGTACAATTATATTGCATATCGTAAATAGTAGATGTAGACCAACAATTGGTATGATGTAGACGTTGGTTTCCGCTCCTAACGTTCATACGATTTAACCGCTAGCTTTTGCTCTAAAATATTCTTTTTAGATGGGCATAGGAATTAGGATATGTCGCTAGCACTTCATCCAGGTTATGGTTTGGAAACCGTAGTCTGAAGAAATGGAATCTGTCTAGATTGTTTGAATCGTCTTCCTAATTTAGAAAAAGAATGTGTTTACACATCAATTATTAGATTATAATTTGCTTTACTAACCACGAACCCCACTATAACATGAATAAATGCTACAATTACATTGTATATTGTAAATAATACTAGAGAGAGAGAGTGAGCCAACTATCGTAAAATATTGTATGTAAGATTGTTATAGAATATATATAATTTTGAATTCCTTATGTAATATAAAATAATTGTGATTAGTCGAGCCATTTTTGTGAATAATGACTTTCTTACAAAAATGATTTACAGATGGTATTTATAACAAGTATGAAAAATTAAAAAAATTTTTAATCTAAAAATTTGTATACATGATCTAATTTTTTTTAATTTTTATGCTTTTAAGATGATTTTATGTTTAAATAATATTAAAATAATGAATACTGATGAAGGTTCACTACGAGGTATAAGGACATTATATTACGGAATTAATAATGAAATAATCGTAATTGCAGATTATAGATTGTATGTCCAAATATAACTTCAAAATTGTTTAATATCTATTTCGACTTATTTAATATGTGTGACATGCTACGCAGAAATTAAATTTTATTATTATTATTTATTATTTTATTATATTTATTTATTATTATTACTTCCATTACTTTTTCGAATTAAGAGCCAGCATCTTAGCATTTGGACTTTATATGTGCTCTAAGTGGCACTGCATTTCCAGTATATTTACTTAGTAAGTTATAAATATTTCTAAATTTTTTAACATTATTATTTACAATTTTAATAAATAAATTTTAGATAATATTGTTAAAAAAAAACTATACAGAAGAATTAAAAATATATACATTATTATAATAATATAATAATATAAATGAGGAGAAAGATTTCTTGGTTCAAGAAATGAAAAAAATCCAATGCGAGATAGGGTGAAAATTTTATAGGAAGGAGGATGAATTTTAGGTATTGCCCAAAGACACTTAATGCCAAACGAAATTCCATCTAAAACAAATATGCTTCAGAAATAACTTTGAATATCTTAAACACAATTAAATTGATTAATTAACTCGCAATTATTGTGGTTTAAAATTCCATAGGTTTTAAGCTATGTATAATATATTAGAAGTTCGAACTTTTTTAAGTATTCTTTAATTCAATTTCGAATACTTTTTATACTTTAAGAGTTGATGAAATTTTGATGACTTCAAATTCTATGGACTACGAACTACAACTACATAATCTTTAATATGCAATGGATTACTTTTTTATACTTACAAGGGTGCGGTTATTATAATGGTTCAAAGTTAATTTTTTTGGAAAATTTTCCATAATTTATTTTTTTAAAAAAACCTAATTTCTTTTTCAATTTTTGTAAAACATTTTTTGTTTCATTTTTTTTATATTAATACTAACTCTGCGTATGCACTGACTGTATCTTAGCAAGATTATCCTAGCCAGTAAGAAAACCTTATGGCTCCACTTCAGTCCAACGATGATATATCACTCGCTTTTGATTCTATAATCAAAAATTTATTTATTTCATTGATCATTTAGTTACCTACAATCTGCTGAAAGACTTGCAAACTTAACTATTAGTTATGTTATACTGTCGAGATCCCCATGGATCCACTCAATTAGTTTCGCTGTACACGAATTAGCTACTTCTTACATTTAAATTGGGAAATAGTAAATACAGCGGTTGTTTCAATCAGCTGACCGTATATGTCATACTTCAGTGCTTCATAAATACTGCTCTTTACATAAATTTAAGGAATTACATTTTCAGCAGTTACTTGGGTATAAAAACTTACAAAAACTTAAAACACAACAACAAATTTTTGTAAATATTTAACATTGGATATCTTTGTGGTTCGAGTTGATTACTTTAGAGCATTAATACTTTCGAAAAAAAATGTTTCGTTACTGCTCTGCTTTGAACTTTAAAGTGGAATATATGAGAATAGAAGTACAGCTGATTTTCTCTGTTCTATTTTCAGGGTTGCCAGGACTTAAGCTTTTTTTCCCTCTAAATGTTATTTCAAAAATTTCTAAATTCCTCGTGATTGACACATTGATCATAGATTTATTGTCAAATATTTATATTTTAAATATAAAATCAAAATTAATATAATATGACTAAAATTATACTATAAATGAGTTTTTTGAATACATTTATTTATTAAAATAAACGTATTTTTATTAAGTTTATTTCTTTTTTTTTTGTTGATCAAATTATTATTATGATTGACGAATTTCTAGAAATTAAAAAATAAGTTTTTGTAAGAAGTTATTGCAATAAAATGTGTATAAAAAAATTAACGAGATTCATCATATCAACCTAACAATAGCTTATTACTACATAAAGATCAATTTTGGCACAAGTAATAATAAATTATTAAGGTTAATTTTTTCTTGCCGATAATGGCGTGTCTTTTTATGACGAAAGAAACTATTTAAAAGTTAGACGGATTCGAATAGCAAAGAAAGGACAAAGACAAAAATTTTTTATTTTTAATTTATTGAAATTTGGCTGACCATACAACGCTGTTTCGAGTATTGCCAAGTACTCTTTATCAGTGGTCTTTGGTAATAATCGAATTTTATTTAATTAGTTTATAGTTCGTATATAATTTGTTTGGACTGCAAATAATAAATTAAGTTAAATTAATATTTTTATTAAAATATAATCATTTTCAATATTAAAATTATTTATTAACTTTTATATATTATGATCATTGTTGGTATTGAATAAATTTATTGCTATAAAGGTTGGGATTTTGTGGAATTACATGGATGCAGACAAATGCTCTTTTCAAAACATTTTCCAAAAAATTTTATTTTTATGTCATAAAAATTACTTACCTTACACCATGATTGACCGAATATTATAAATTGAAAAAATAAATATTTTTATGATCATGAATAAGTATTTTTAAATCTCTAAAAGAATCCCTAAGTTGCTTACTCTATTTGCTCTACTCTCTGATTTTTTGAACAAAAATCAGAGCAAAAGGTAAATTGTCAAATAAATGATATTTATGTGTATATTTTTGCTATAATATTAAATTTAATATACATTCAGTCAATTAATGTTTTACAATTTTTAGATAAAGAAAAGATATTTCAAATATGCTGATTTAAAATTTAGGTAGTTCTCCCAGTGGAGAGCTACTCTTTTTTTTTAAATTAAGATATTATAAGATCTGGAACGGTGTTTTTCTTTTTAATATTTTAAAATTTTTTAAGAATATTTAAATAGTAATGTATTAAAACTTTTCTTCGAAATCGATTGCAACAATGTTTTCGCCAAAATTTAAGAGTCTGCTATGAGGAATAGTGGAGCAGAACAAAGCAATATATACTTTATATGTCTGGGTCTTGTAACCACACTTATCAATTTGAAGCCATTAATTGCTAAATTAGTTATTGAGCGACTATAATGACTATACAATGACAGTGAAATTGTTTAAAACTTTTTAAATATTTATTTATTCATTTAAATCTATTTTATCGCTTCAAAGCACTTCCCTCCCGATATAATATACTCATGACAATGCTTTTTAGATCCTGAAAATCATTGCTAAAGTTGACTTGCGACTTTAAAAGATTAAGTCTTCTTAATCTAATCGTGATAGTCAGAAAGCATTGTTTGATATAGTGATTCGTGGTATTCTAGTGTTGTTGTTACCAGTTGGTATTCTTCTCAAATCATAAAATATTTTTCAAAATGTTTTGGACTGATCCAGATGTAATGTTCATTGTACAAAAGAGGTCTCGAGTTGTTAATTGATGATTTTTGAGCACCTAATAGTCGTCCAGGTTTATGAAGAGTTTTGAAGTGTTTATGAAGTCTTTCCTATTATATCCTTTTTTTAATATACATAATTATTTTTAAGATATTCCGTAAACTTATTTCTTCATGTTTTCTACATGTATTCAGTACATTTATAAATAAAATATTATTTTCAGTTAATATTAAACCCTTTTCATAATAATTTGTGTAAAAGTTAAAAAATAGAACTTGTAAATCTTTAATTCGAAAATTAAATCAATGATTTTTAATTTCCATAATGTCTACTCATAAAGCTCATAATATAGTCCAAACATGAAATCCTTGCAGTTAAAATGCAATAAAAATTAAAATTTTCTGTTTAAATTAAGAACAAAAAGAAGTTTGTGTTTCGTAGGACTGCCATTGTTGTACCGCCGCAAGGCTTCAGCCGCATTCCTTTTATTGTGTCATAAAATTATGAAATAAAGAAAAAAGATTAAACAACAATAGCAGAAGAAAGTAAGAGGCACGAAAGTTCAAGTGAAATTCATTTGGGAAGTACGAGGTTATGAAAACTTATATATATATATATATGAAAAAAAAATAATAAAACGTATATAGTCAAACCATAACTAAATGTAAAAACAATCACTATTTTAAGCTTAAGATTTGTTAAGGAGTGTTTTTTAGTTGAGTT
>NC_051846.1:34797282-34807079 GCF_002237135.1 Teleopsis dalmanni
ACTCTTACTAGAACTTGACTTATGCTCATCAGAGAAAGCTTAAAACTGTTATAAATACTCGATATATATTCGTTACCAAGTTCATTAAACAAACTTCAGAAGTCCAGTGGTAATTTCAGTATGCGATTTATTTAATCAAAAAACTAGAAATTATTAGAAATTAATGGATTATCTTTTCTGATATTTCGAAAGTAAGTCTTAACAAAATATACTTCTGAATGGCATTTCGTTTAAATTTTTATTTCGGTTTATTGGATGAATATCGCGATTGAGTATAAAAGATATCACTTAAATATCCCTTACGGGACATCTTACAGTACTAGATTCTTTTGAGATCATTTTTACTAAACTGTTGTTATACAGACAGCAACTATTTAAGCCTCGCAATTGGGTATAAAGTACTTAAATGTCCTTTAGAGGACATCTAAAAGTACAAGATCTGCTTTAAGTTATCTTAAATCTTTCTTTGAATATTTGTTCATTTATTTTCAAGCTTAAAAGCTTGAGTTTAGTCAATGTGTGAAATACGACTATTATACATCCATCATAGGACATCATTTAGTTTTAGATTTGTTTTAGGTAATTTATCACTTATTTGTCGGCATATACCTGGTAATATCTTGAACACTACTGGTTGGATATTCATTATCAAAGCATCAATAGTTTAACGACTGTTAGCATGAACTAGATCCTTTGTGCAAACCCTGAAACATTTTTTTTCTACTGTGTATATTGCGGTCGCATTTCCAAAATTAGTTTAAAAAAGTAAACTGGTCACAAGTTGCCAGTTCACATTGCCAATCTCTAGAACTACAGCTCCTGAAGATTTTAGCTCAACTGTAATATAATACTACATGTTGTGTGTGTCTTCTAGTTTTCTACTATTGAAACCATATATATATCCCCAAATTGTCTCTATATTTGAACATACTTCTTTTCGCATATAACCAATTCTTTAAAATGGCTTATTTGAATCGCATAGATATGCAATTTATTTTTACCCCTTATTTATAAAAATTTTAATATTTTTATATGATTTATTTGCAAAAAAATGCCTTCCTTTGTAATATGCTTCCATTTTGCATATTTTAACCACAACAAAAAATAATATACTAAAGGTTTAGCATACAAATTGCTACAAATATTTATGTTATACTGCAATAACCTTAGCTCATGTACAGATAATCGTCAATTATCACATTAATATGCATATACATACTTCCTTTGTCTATTATGCCAAGTAAATATTCAACGCAGACAATATCAGAGAAATTGAATTGCTTTCAGAATTATTTGCCCAAAGGCTTAACACTTAAGCCACATTACAACAACAACAACAACAACCAAAGCTATTAGTCCTACATAATGGCAATCATAAGCATATTAACTCTTTTGTATTTTATTTAATGTATTTTTCTTTCAATGAAAAAAATTTTTCCTCACAGATTTTATAAAAATTTTTCTTAAATAATAATAAAATCAAGACAACTACCAATCTTAGCATTTAACACATAATAAAGCTTTCTTTCAATCCACATATGCTTTGTGCATATACTTTGAATCATCCTGGTTATCCTGTTTCTGTGAACATTAAACAAATTAATTTTAATAAATTATTAAGAAAATGTTTTTAATTTGCAAAAATAGCGAAAAGTATCTATAAAAAAAAAACAACAAAAATGTGCAAAAAATTGTCATAATTCATATTAGCAACAAAGTAGACTACGAGGCGAAGGAAGTCGAGGAATTGTAGTCCGACGTTGATTTAGTATGTGCAATTATTATGGTGCGATCAGCACATTAAGTGTGCCAAAAAGGAAATTTACACAATTTTTCGCCTTTGCTTGGCTTGGCTTGGTTTCGTTTGGTTTGGTTTCACATTGCCTTGCCTTGCCCTGTCGTCTTGCCTTGGCTTGGCTTTGTTTTATCCTGTCATGGCAGTGTTGTGAAATGGTTTAAAATTTTGCTGAGATATTTACATGCCAAAAACGAAGCATGCTTTTGGGCTGCATACCAAGCAAGTGTGTGTGTGTGTGTGTGTGTGTGTGTGTGTGTGAAAGTTTGTATTAGAAAATGCGGTGGAGCTGCATGCATGCATGTGTTTACTTATGCATTAAGGTCTATGGATGAAGTTCGAATTTTTTCCTCCTCTATAGAATTCTAAAGTTGAAGTTTTGATGCAGCCTTTCACGACGTTAATGTGCAGTTTGAATATGTGCGAACGTGGGAACGTCCGTGTAAGTTGCGCTTAGACCGACCAGCCAAAAGTAAAAATGTTGAAGCTTAGAGACTCTTATCCTTTGAAATACGCGCATTTGCAAAATGAGCTTCTGCATGTATAGAATTTATAACGCGTGCAGCTAAGCTGTTTTTAAATTTTGCTGTTTTTGCAACAAAAAATTGTAAATTGTAAATTGTGGACGAGCATATTTTGAAGTGTGGAGTGAAAATTCGGTTTGGTTTAAGCAAAATAGTGGCTCGAGTGATGACGGCAGTGGCATGAAATAAAAATGCGAAACACATTTTCAAGATTTATTTTCTTCTATATTATTTAACATACATCCTTTTCTATACATCCCTGCCTTGTCCTTTTCTTCTGCTCTGTGCTTTCTTCTGTTGTGGATATTGCACGCTTTCATTTTTCGCCAGTGGTAAAATGAAAAACGTGATTAATAAATTGAATTTTACTGCATAGCAAAAATGCAGCGCACACAAATCGTAAATTTGTTTGGCGTGCGGTATATGCTCCATAAAATGGCAGAGTGTACGGCATAAGAATGTGGATAGATTATATTCTAGTTAAATTTTTTTCACATATTTGTTTATGAACTGCAAGAATACACATTATGAATATACATACTGCATTTTAAGCAACTATAACAGACATTCCTATTTGACCCATTATTAATTTTGAACTGATGTAATATGTAAAAAACACCAAGATGGTTTAAAAACTTTGACGACAGTCTGAAGCTAGAATCTCCATTTTAGATTTCAAATGGAAATGTATTTTTTATTTATTTTAGACAGGCTATACAATCCACTGCGACCTGAAAGATCCTTGTGCAGCCATTCGCTCAACTAGTCCAATTCCAAACTTTTAAAGAATATCCTGACAACTGTGGACTGTATTTTAGCTAGTTGGTTTGGGCTCAAAATAACACTGCCGAGATAGTCAAGTATTCGACTTGCCACGTCTGGGCAGGCACATAAAAGGTTTTCTACTATATCCTGTTGCTATTGACAGAATCGGCAGAAATCATTGTCTGCTAAATAAATCTTTATTAGGTGGTATCATAATCTACAGTGACGGTTCAGTGTTAGTAGTTCAGTACACATTTTGATATCTGTTCTGCTTATGTTCAGAACATATTTATTCTTTGTTTATATAAATATGAGAAGGTAAATAAATAAATAAATAAATAAATAAGTCTTTTTGATTGCTGCATGCCCATCTCAGATTTTGATTTTCCTTTCGCGTACTAAGCTGAATTAAAAGCTATTGTTACCTCCGTAGAAGGGTTTCGGGCTCATGAAAGCTGTTCTTGCTTCATTTTTGAGCAGAATGTTCTCCCTTTCATTACCTTTGTTATATTCCGGTATCCAAAGCAAAGTCACAGAATTCCTTGTCGTTAGGATGTTGAGAAGATTGAAACACTCCCAAACCCACTTTGATTGAAATGTGAATGCCATCAGTAATTTCAGTATGAAGGGATAAGTATGTTGCTGCCATGAATGCACCTAGGAATGCATTCTATGATAGATACCTCTAGAACGTGGAACCTTAAAAATGGAAGCCACTTGATTTATTGCCATAGCCTTCTGCAAATTTGGGCCTACAATTCCCGCTCAAGCGCCACCGTCTTCCAATTTAGACCCTTCAGTATAACATAACCGTGAGCCCTCTTCAAAAACTATTTTGTTTTATGTTCATAAAGTGCGGTCCCTTATGTCCACTTTAAAGGGTCTTAAGAAACTAAACTTCACCACCTTATCAGAGACGACGAGACATGGTGTGATCCATAACAATGGAAACCTAAGTGATATCCACAGAAGATGTGCTTTAACTTGTTTATATCCTATCCATAAAATCAACATGAAGCCTAAGCCTGCAATGACCTGTAAAAATACTAGATAAAACCCTTAAATTATAGGTATATTTAATGCAAATAGCTTTCTGTATAGTTTGCTATACACCACTACAGTGATAAAAAATTGTTAGGAAATATATATGAAATTGATTATACCTAAAAATTGAAGAGAAACTCTCACGAAAAGTCTCATATAGAGGTATAGCCCAAGCAAATGGGCTCAAATGCAATAAGAATTTCAATTACTCCAGTTGCGTCCTATTCTATTTAATGTAAAGATATACCCATTAAATAAGCTCAGTATTATACCTATTTCAATGAATATCACACCCCTTGTATGTTTCATAAAGCACCGCCTTACGCTACGTCTTATCTTTCGGGTTTCAGTCTGGTTTTTTTAGGATATTGTCAAGCCATTTATAGGAGTTTTTACTTGCAGAACACTCTTAAGTTACTTGTTGTTCCGATGCAGAAAATATATTAAATTTTATAATTTTCATGTAATTAATTCTAAAGCACTCCCTCAACAATTATTTAAAAGCTTTTTCGTAACTTTTAATTCTTTTTTACTTATTAAAATAGTTTTAATGTATTGCTTATCGAATTAATACAAAAATTACTAAAAACTCGAGATATTTATTTTTGTAAACTGAAAAATAAAAATAAATTGTCTTAAAAAAATATATTAGTTTAACCATCACGTTAATTTTATTCCTATATTTCCTATGTATATTCTAAAATTATAGTTGATCCTGTAAAGTGGCTAACTTACATCAAACAAGGATACATAATCTTCCTTCATCAACGTTTTTTGCATCCACGCTTGCCGACACTTTTACTTTTGTATTTTTGGACAAACATTTTATAATTGGAAACTCTTTTGCAATTGTTTTCTCCCGAACTAGTACCAGCCTCACATTTATCGCAAGAGCACTCATTCAATTCAGCACCAGAATCGCCGCATGGAGTTATTGGAGTTATTGAGTTCTTATCCACACTAATCTCGAATGTTCCATATGGCAAGGGAGTAGTAGTTTCTATTAAATAGCGAAATTTTTTACACTCATTTTTCTTCTTCTTTATGCTCTTCTTTTTGGATGCAGCTGCAGTTGCATTACAGGGTCCATCTTGCAATACTACTTTGTTTTTTGAATTATCAGGTATTGATGACATGCATGAGGTACTGTCATCATCCATTTTTTTCTCCTCCTCTTTCTGTAAACTATCATTCCTTTTGCGATTGTTACGTTTTTCGCATAGTTTCTTTTTCGTTTCTGGCTGGGAAGAATCAATTGAGTTATTAGAATTAGATACACTTTTTTGTTTACATAGAGAATTATTTTTCTAAATTTACCAAATAAACTCACTGGCAGATCGAATGGTCTTTGTACTGTACTATATATTGTAAAGAACCTTTTTTTCTTATGCCGGGGTTTTTCTCGCCGGATCCCAGAGTCGTTACAAGAATATTTTTTCTCTGTAACCCTGAATCGTTCGTATAATAATTTTCAAGCCACTTAATTTTTTTTAATTTCTTTATTAGTTTTCGGAATTTATTTTACAATATTTATAACTTATTTGCTAATAAATATATAATACATATTAAGAATTATAATAAGAATTTTTAATTAATGGTGGATTTGGAACCAACACTACCGACAAGGCTGTGTTGCTTAGGAACAGTGTTACCGATAGGGCTACACTGATGAGCTTGGAACCAACGCTACCGACAAGGCTGCGTTGCTTAGGAGCAGTGTTACCGATAGGGCTACACTGATGAGCTTGGAACCAACGCTACCGACAAGGCTGCGTTGCTTAGGAGCAGTGTTACCGATAGGGCTACACTGATGAGCTTGGAACCAACGCTACCGACAAGGCTGCGTTGCTTAGGAGCAGTGTTACCGATAGGGCTACACTGATGAGCTTGGAACCAACGCTACCGACAAGGCTGCGTTGCTTAGGAACAGTGTTACCGATTGGGCTACACTGATGAGCTTGGAACCAACGCTACCGACAAGGCTGCGTTGCTTAGGAGCAGTGTTACCGATAGGGCTACACTGATGAGCTTGGAACCAACGCTACCGACAAGGCTGCGTTGCTTAGGAGCAGTGTTACCGATAGGGCTACACTGATGAGCTTGGAACCAACGCTACCGACAAGGCTGCGTTGCTTAGGAGCAGTGTTACCGATAGGGCTACACTGATGGACTAGGAAAATGTTATTTAAATATTTTTAATTACCTGTTTATACACTTGATCTGGCTCTGTCAAGTGTTCTGCTTCGTGGCCTGCCATAGAGTGCCTTTCTATTAAAAAATTCCTCTTTTTATATAAATTCTGGAAACGGGACTTCTAATTGTTGAGTGCACTTTGTACAGCTTTGTTATTGTCTATTCTAAGTGTCTGCGTCTGGCATGCTTACTGTTGCTGCACATTTAAAATTTTACAAAATAGTTACCCTCAAACAAAAAGGTGTGTTATTACTTAATTTATATTTTAAAAGGAATTGCTTTTAATTTTTATTAAATTAATATTAACTTAATGATACTGATTTTATATACTAACTTAATAATACCTTAATTTTAAACTTATTCATACCTTAATTTTTATTATTACCTTATACTAACATTTATTTTTATGTGTAACTTAACTAATAATAAACAAATTATATTTAACTAAAAATACCTTAATTCTATTGTTGTTTTTTTTTTTGTTTATTTTATTTTCTTGTTGTTTGTTTGTGACGAGATTCTAAAACTCGTCACACTCCCTCCCTTCATTGGAAAGGGGGAACGACCCGAATGGCACCAGAATTAGCTATGAGCACCTTATGCTTCGTTGCACCGCTTAGTACAAAAAATGTATGGCGACGACCTCGTTTTAGCTTTTCCGCGTCCTTTTTTATTTTCTCCCACAGTTCTGCATGTGTTGGTTCTGGGGCTAGTGGTGACATTGGTCGCAGCTGGCATATTTCCTGTAACTCTTTCATCAGGTCTTCCGCGGCTGTAATATCCAAGAAATCGGTGTCTTTTTTAGGTTTGGTTGGCGGACTAACCACTGGCCGCTTGGTTTCTACTCGCTTTTTACACCTTGGTTTTACTGGAATTGGCTCCTTTAAAAACTTGGCCCTGGGCTTGGCTCGTTCAATTGTTTCGAGTCGCTTTCGATATTTTTGAATGCTGGTGGTGAGCTTCTTATTTTGTTCGGGATGACTTACTACTACTGTACTTGGTTTTAGAGTAGTGTATTCTAATGGGCAATTGCTGATCCGTTGTTTGACTTTCATCTTGCTCCGTTGCTGTATACTATTCAACTCAATCCTCCTATAATTGTCTTCGCATTTTATAGGAATTTTTTATTAAGTAGATCCCGTTACTCCTGTTGCAGTACATTCGGTATTTTGATTTATTTCTGGTAATATGTTTTAAGTTCGCTAATATGAGCTCTACTCTCTTTATGTGTTTGCATATGCTTGAGTTTGATAATGACTGGCGATATAAAATTGACCACCTGATAGGGTCCGGAGAACTTAGGTGCCAGTTTTGCAGCAAAATGAGCCTGAGCGTTGGATAGAGGATGCGTTTTAACTAAAACCATATCGCCAATCTGTGGTTTCCATGCCCTATGTCGTAAATTATAGTGCTTGGCTTGGTCTTGGGAAGCTGACTGTAGGTTAAGTTTCACAATTTGTTGTATTTCTTGCATTTCGTGTTGCTTGGTTTCAAGGGGTATCGGTGCGCAGTTTGTTCCAAGTGTGGTTTCATCGAAGAGTGCACTTGGGAGTCTGGGGGTTCTTCCGTGTATAATATAAGCTGGACTGTAACCCGTAGATGTGGATACGCTGGAGTTGAGTGCTAACATTATTTCAGGTAGATGCTCGTCCCATTTTCGCTGTTCCTGTTCTGATACTTGTGCAATTATTGTTTTTAACGTACGATTGGTGCGTTCTACCGGATTCTCTTGGGGAGTGTATGGTGCTGTGAATTGATGACGAATTCCAAGATCTTCAAGAAATTTTCTCAATGCTCCGCTATTGAATTGTGATCCATTGTCTGTGAGTAGTACCTTTGGGACTCCAACTCTAGATATGATGTTCTCTCGTAACGCTCTTTTTACTCCATTTGTTGTAGCAGATTTGAGTGGGATAACTTCGGTCCATTTACTGAATTTATCCAGGAGAACCAATGCTACTGTATTTCCTTTGTATGATCGAGGTAGCGGCCCAATGAAATCAGCACAGAGTACTGCCCACGGTTCATTTGGTATTTCTGTTAACATTTTCCCGGCAGGTTTTAGTTGGCTTATTTTATACTGCTGACATGAGCTACAGTTTTGCACGTACTTCCTTATATCCCGGAAAATTCCAGGCCAATAATACTTTGATATCACGCGAAGAATAGTTTTCTTAATCCCAAGATGTCCGGCAGTTGGTTTATCGTGGCATTCCTCCATCACTCGTTGTCGTATTTCGGTTGGAACACAGAGTTTCCAAGCAGGGGAATCATTGTCTAGGTTGCTGCATAATATCCGCCGGTATAAGTTGCCATTCTCGATGGTGTAGTCTGGGTGTTTTTCTGGGTCTCTTTGTACTTCGTTTATCCGTCTTTGCAACCAAATGCATGAGGTAGGTTTTGTCTCTTGTACAACTGCTTGTGCGAATAATGGTAGTGGTTGTCGTGACAAGGCATCTGCAATTATATTTTGTTTGCCCTTCCGGTATTCTATGTCGAAGGTATATTGTTGTAGCTCCAGGGCCCATCGAGCGATGCGTCCAGAGGGGTTATTAATTGAATTTAGCCATTTCAGAGCGAGATGGTCTGTTATCACTGTAAACCGGTAACCTTCTAAATATTGTCGCATCTTTCTTACTCCCCAAATGATTGCGAGGCATTCCTTCTCAGTAGTGGTGTAATTTTTCTCTGCCTTATTCAATGACCTACTGGCGTAAGCAATGACTTTCTCTTTCCCTTGGATGACTTGTGTAAGCACTGCTCCCAATCCATTATCACTCGCATCTGTTTGAAGTGTAAACCGTTCCGTAAAATCTGGGCATGTAAGGACCGGAGCAGTAGTTAATTTTTGCTTCAGCGAGTCAAAAGCCTCCTGTTGTTCTATTGACCAGTTCCATTTTTTTCCCTTTTTTAGCAGTGCAGTCATTGGTTGGATTGTATTTGAGAATTCTGGCACGAATCTTCGGTACCAAGATGCTATTCCTAGACATCGTCGAAGTTCTTTCAGGTTTGTGGGAGGTGCTAACTCTTTTATGGCCGCTATTTTATCTGGGTCCGTGTGGATTCCTTGGTTGCTTACAATGTGCCCAAGATATTTGATTTCGTCCATGAAGAATTTGCATTTAGGGATGTTGATTTTAAGCCGTGCCTCTCGTAAACGTCTCAATACTTCCTGTAGATGCGTTTTGTGTTCCTCTAATGTGCGTCCAATTACTATAATATCATCAAGATATGCGAAAGCGTATGGCTCCATCTCAGGTCCTATTACCTTATCCAATGCCCGTTGGAATGTCGCAGGTGCTGAATGTAAACCAAACGGCATAACACGCCATTGGAAAAGCCCTCTTCCAGGTACTGTAAATGCTGTAAGCTTTTTGCTGGCTTCGTCCATTGGTATTTGCCAATACCCATTTTTTAGATCTAGACTACTTATGTACTTTGCTTCACGTAGTTGATCAAGTATATGTTGTATTCGT
>NC_051846.1:34807099-34816838 GCF_002237135.1 Teleopsis dalmanni
GCTGTTAAGAATGTAATGAGACCAATACATGTATAATACTTTCCTATTGCCATTTTTGTTCTTTAAAATTTTTTATATTTTTAAAATATAAATTTTAAATAATTTTTTAATTTGTGAAACTTTTTGTTTGAATTTTTATTCACATATACCTTTTGACATACTACATTCCTGGAATATTCTTTAAAATTTGAAATGAAGATTCGCAATAAATGCTCTATAAACCCGCAAGGATTTATAGAGCAAATGACAAGAAAGAAAAGCCGTAATTTTTTCTTTCAGAGTTACAAAAAAACAGCATTAAGTTTGATTGATATAAATTGGCATCACTTGTAAAATATGTTAAATGCCTTTTTTTGAGATATGGTTTTTGTTTTGTTGTGTATAATATAAAATATAAATAATTTAAAATTAAAATTAATTAATTTAAAAAAAGTAAACAAAATGAATAATAGAATGGAAATGTTAAGCATTTATTATCTTAAAGTTTTGATATATTCCCATTTGTTATTATTTTTACTCATATGATTTTAACGAATGATTGGAATTTTGTAACATATTTCCAGTGAACATTCACAATAGACTGATTTTTGAATTTGACTGCACTGAAACTTAAAAGACGTAAAATTTTTTGCGGGTAAAACCCAACTCTGAATATTTTAAGAGCATTGTTGTTGCTTCACATGTTTTTTTTTTCGTGAATTGCGAGTATTTTTTACTACTCTGAAAGAAAAAAGATATGAACATGGGATGTAAATACGTATTGAAAGTGGAGGGGATGGTTTAGGAGTAAGATGCGATTAGGCTATGTTATACAGAAAGTGATGGTCACGTCAAATTTAAAAAAACAAGGAAATTTGATTAAAATTTCTTGACGCTGACGAGGCTTAGTTTGCTTTGTCACGTTGGTCATACCCCTTTTTACATATTTAATTCATCACTTTTTTGTACTTTGTCTTTATACAGTTTTACAATTTTTTTTTTTCATATTTTTTTACGATTTTTTTATTTTTTTTTTCCCTTATACATGTTTTTGTTTTTTATTAACTTTGTTTTTGTTTATATTTTTTTACGATTTTTTTTATTTATTTTTCCTTTATACATGTTTTTTATAAACTTTGTTTTTGTTTATATACTTTTATTTTTTTGCCATATTTTTATTTTTTTTGCTAAATTTTTATTTTTTTGTTATATTCTTTTTATGTACATTTATTTTTATATATTTCTTTATATAGTTTTTTTTATATATGTATTTTTTTTTAATATTGTGTATGTTTCTTTTTTTTATAATTTTTTTTATAATTTTATATATGTATCTATATATTTTTATGTATATAAAATATATATATATATTCACATATTTTTTAAATTTGTTTTATATAAATATTTTTTTTGTTACGTGCTTTGTTATGTTGGTCATAACAGTGTAGCTTAGTAATAATAGTCAGAATCTTAGTCTATTAGCATTTATTGGCAATATTAAAAATCTATTAGCAATGTTTATTTTCGTATGGATATCCAGATAAAAATAAATATATTCGAAATTTATCAAAATGTATGTAGTCTACCACATCAGTATTGCCAATTTCGTATTTTTACTACTTCTTTTTGGTACTTTTTGGCTATGCTTACATTTTAAAGGAAATGTAGATATGCTCAGTTTCAATTTACTACCAAAAATAACTAGGAAGAGAAAACCAATAGAGGCCATAATAAAATGTTAATTTATTATTATATTATCTTATAATAATTGTTAACAGTAATTTTATAAAATTATACGCTTTTCCTTAAAATCAGAAAGTGTAATAATTAAAATATTAGCTGTTTATAAAATGGGCTGTGTTTCTTATTGCCATTTTTTATCGAAGACGTGTTAAAATTGTAGTAATTTGCTCCTAAAAGACGCAAATTCTGAATTTATTGCTAAAAAATACTGCTTATACACTTTACATAACAGGCCCTAAGTAGATGCAATATTAAAAAATAAAGGAAATAAAAATTAATAAAAGCTTCTTTTACTTACTAAAAAGTTATATATATTTTTTTATGTCATATAAAATAATAATTATTAATTATGAAATTCATGTTAAACATTAGCTATTCTATTTTATAGTTCTTAACAATACTTAGTGTTATATATTGCTTTTAATTACTGTTATTTGTGTTGTCCTGTATTGTTTGACATAATTAATTATTTCCTCGTACAATGACTTCAACAAAGCCTTAAACTGAGTTTTATTACCTGTGATATGACATCAATTTTAAGTAGTCGTGCTTATATTATATTTGCTCAGCTTATTGTTTCATTTCCTTATTAAAACAACTGATTAAATATGAAATAGTTTATGTGAATTATAGGCTTATTAAATATTTGTGTAGAAAACTTTAATTAACGCAATCAAAGAAAACTTATTTGAGATTCAATTCAATGCGTCTTTGCTGTCTTTGTGTGCATGTCAGCGCAGTTAAAGTTGATTGACTTAAAGCAAAACTCTGTAGATAATAAATCTATTTACTTTGCCATATAACATGGAATAATGTCCATATCTTTCGAATCATTAGATTTCAGATACGAAAATCAAATAAATTACGCGCTCATGGCTTGGAAAAACAAAAGGCCACAATGCAACGCTGATGGTAAAAAAAACACATACGTGATTTGTAAAAGCTCGTTACTGTCAAATGCACATATTAATTTGCTTTGTATAGGCTTGAGTGTGGATTTGTGTGAATGTGTGAGTGTGTGCGCACACAAGTGTGTGGGCACTCATATCAAAAAATATGGCAAAGAAGTGACACAAGTACAAACGTAATAAAACACAATTCAAAAATAAAATTGGCCCATGGAAAAGATTAACCGTCGACATCATTCATAAACAGTAGCATTTGCTTTGTTGTTGTTATTGTTATTGCTACTACCACTACTACTGTGGCTCTGCTATTTGCTGCTACATAAGCTTAAGCAATATGTCGCAATTTCCTGTTTGGTTTTTTCACTTCTTGTTGGCCTGTTACGCATATTTACCCGCTAACCTTTTGTTTTTTTTTCTTTTATTTGATGAAACACGCACTTTGTCCTTGAATTGTAGTCAATGGTCGTGTTATTGTTTTTGCTTGCTGGTTTTTGTTTTTTCTCCCCTATTTATTTGTTTGGTTTTCTTATTTTATTTTTGTAATATTACATATTTCTATTCTTTGCATTTCATTTTGTTGTTATAATTTTGTTGTTGGGTGTACTTCATCAATTATGCTTAAGCGTTAAATATTTGTCACTTTTAGTGAATTTATTGTGACAAGTTGAACACTTATAAGCGTTTCATACACACACACACACAAATACTTGTACTGACTCATACCCATTCATGTGCCCGCATGCATTTGATATATGTAAGAGCTAACAAATATAATTCATATTGCGCTGAAAGGTGTACTCCTCGCACAGAGTTCTCTCACCCACGCAAGCCATTGTTACGGTGTCTTTGCTCCTTTGCGACTTTTGCCTGCGGGTTTAGTTTTGCGTAGTCAAGTGTGGAAAGTCTTTGCGGGAATACAATTTATATTTGCTTGTATTTGATGAATCTATTGTGAAGCGAGCATACACGCTGCTCTGTTTGAACGCCTGCTGCATGAGTGTGCGTGGGTGTGCGACATCGATTTAAACAATTTCTGTACTCCTAATGTTAACCACTTGTCGCTTGATTAAATATCAGAAATTGTTAATAGAATGAGAACAGAAAAAATGTTATTAATGGTAAATAATATTTCACGTGCAAAATGGCACTGAAGTATGTGTTCATTATGATTTCCTACTCGCTTTCATTTTGATAAGTAAATACGATGTCAAATTTTTTTTTATGTTTACTTATATATTATTATAAATTCCTAATGGGGGACGGTAACAAAAATTCAGTTTCTTTGTTGTGTTTTTATTTTCTTGTCTTTAATGTTTAATGCTTAAGTTTTCGAAATACGGTTTACTTCATAATTTATACATATTATTAAATATATGAAATACAACTAAAAATGTGTTTCAAATTCATTTGGTAAAAGTAACATTTTTGATATAATTTTTGTATATTTACTTTCATTTTTTTATTACTTTTTTATATATTTTAATTTGTTTAAATAGTTTTTATACTAAGTTCTTTTACAATTTGTTTTATATTTTTTTTTAAATATTTTTTTCATTATTTTTTTGTATATTTCTTTAATTTTTTTTTATTTTTATTTTTTTTTTAATTGTTTTTTTAATTTATTTTAAATTTTTTTTTATATTATTTTTTATTTTATTTTAAATATTTTTTTTGTATGTAAAAAAAAATTTTTATTCGTATTTTGGGCAAATTCGCTTTTGCCTTCATCAGAAGAATTCCTAATGTTATATTTATTAATATAATATATTTCTTCAAACATTTGTGTAATGTATTTATATATTTATTTATATATTTTTTTTTATATTTGTTTTTATTTTATATTTCATTAATTTATTGTTTTCAATATTTTTTTTATAATTCAATAAATTTGTGTTCTTCGTCTTTCTTGTTTTATTTATTATTCATTTTTTTACTTAACTTTTTTTAATTTATTTGTATTTTATTTTTTTAATATTTTTTGTTTTTTTTATATTTATTTTTTATTTTGTTTATAATATTTTGTTTTTATTTTTTTTTTTTAATAAGTCTAATTTGATGTACTTTCATATTTAAGTATATTTTATATCTTTTTAATATTTTTATATATACAATGGTATTTTATTTTTTTAAATTATTTTTGTATGTATTTTTTTATGGATTGTTTTAGTGTATATGTATATGTATTTTTTTTTATACAATTTTTTTAAAATATTTTCTTATTTTTATATATTTTTATGTATTATTTTAATATTTTAGTTTTTAAATTTTTTTTCATATTATTCTTAAATTTTTTTTGTTTTTTGTATATATTTCCTTTTTTTTATATCCTCTTTGTAGATTCTGTTTATACATTTTTTTAAAAGTTTGTTTTTATATACATTTTTATATATTAAATTGATTTTTAACTAAACTTAACTGTATAAGGCACTAAATTTTTAATATAAGTTATTGTTATCAATAGAGAAGTGTTTCAAACAGTATCAAATTACAATTATAAAATATTATTGTTGTTTTTTATTAATTAATTGAATTTTTGGCTGAAAAAAAAGGAACCATAAGTTGCTTCGAGTATTGCCAAATACCCATCATCAGTGATCTTAGAATTATTTCTTATATATAATTATAATAATAATTATAATAATTTATTTTTTTATTTTTACATATTTATTGTTTGTTTATATTTTTGAAATTTTAAGATAGTTTACTTTATTTTTAATGTTGATGGAACCCGTCATATAATTTCATAGTAAAGTTATTGCTGTAACTTTGCCGATCTACTTTATTAATATTATGAAGGAGTTCTAAATAACTCAAAATAAAATTATATATATATTTTTACAGTACATATATCGCGATTGGGGAAACTAAATACCAAATTAGCATTATTCCACAATATTATCTATCGCCTGAGTTATTTTCTCTGGGGCAAAAAGGACTATCAAAAGCAAATTACATAAAAAAGCAAAAAAAAAACAATAGTGAGACGTAAATAAAAGAAAAAATATTTAAAATTAAAACTTAGAAAATGTTAAAAAGACAAATAAATGTCAAATACAACAATTAATTCGCTTTGCTTAAATTTGTTGTTATTTTACAAGGTCCTTACTTTGTCAATAAAGCATAGAACACATTACTATCCTTGTTTTCTTCACAATGTTAACAAAAGAGGGCAAACTTTCTAACCGGCGGAAGTTTCACGGGGACCAAGGACCGTACCACTTAAAATCTACTGTTGCTTTCATTTTAATACTTTGAAACAAAAGTGTAAATAAAAAACACCACAATAACATTTAAATATAAGAAAAGAAAAAAAAAATAATTACAATTACATAAATAAATAAATAAACTAAATTTGCAAACAAGCAGGACCACTTCTTTAAAAAGTAGCCTCAGTGCAATTGTGGAGCAATTGTTTTCTGTTTAAATACACAAAAGGACCTTCTCTCTCTCGAAGGAAGGCAGGCTTTCAACTTCAACTTCGCCAGAAGAACGAGGAAAACCAACGTTTGTGAGTGTATGTGAGTGTTGTGAATGTAAAGAAAACTTCGAAATTTGTTAGTAACCCAAAGGCCAATTAATTTTACATACCCAACTGTACTTCCGGTACAATTAGTTGGTGTCCCTATGTCCTAGCTTTGGCTTAAGAATGTCTTTTCTTTTCACAGTACTCTCAACTCAGTTTAACATGCTGTGCCATGTTCTGTCTGTCTCACTCCACTATTTTGCAGTGCAAGCTGTGCTCTGTTACTCTACAAAAGCTGCTACGCT
This sequence comes from Teleopsis dalmanni, assembly GCF_002237135.1. NCBI lineage: Eukaryota > Metazoa > Arthropoda > Insecta > Diptera > Diopsidae > Teleopsis > Teleopsis dalmanni. The sequence goes on from NC_051846.1 coordinate 34,813,498, forward strand.
GCGCTGCTGCCAGAGCTGTTGTCATGTGCTTTGCTATTATGCTGTGTTACTGCGCTGCGCTGCGCTTGTGCCATTGCTACTGTCATTTGCTCTGTTACTTTACAGTAGCTACTGCGCTTTCGCTTCTGTTATTGCTGCGTTTCTATCACAGCTGCTGTCATGTTTTCTGTGAAAACTTTTTGCGTAAGGAACACTTTTGCGCAAATAACAGCACACAAAGTTAATTTACAATTTACAATTTCTTGTATTTATTTCACACTGTCTCAACTCTTAAGTTTGATTTTACTTTTTCCCAATGCATTTAATTTTATTTCATTAAATAATTTTAATTATTTGTATATATGTATGCTGCCTTGCTACACTGCAGGAGAATTTTATACTTTACAAAACTTTGCAAATTTAATTAAAATTTAAAGAATTCATTCTTTATTTGACCGCAAAATTAATTCTTGATTTAGTCTTTTATGTGTTCTGGCACAACCGCAAAATTAACAATGGCACCGAAGGCCAGAAACCGAAGGGCGGGCAGCATTTGGTAACACAAATGAGAAATTTATAAAGCTTTTAGGCATATTATTTCTTAAGTTGATTATTTTCAACTAAAACAAAAATTCCTACACATTCTTTTCATTTTTTATTCTAAATATTACTCGGTATTAATTTTATCCTAATTGAAACTTTAAAGTTTTTGCTGCTGTCTGGTTTGTTACTGAAATATATTTACAACAAAAAAAAAATAAATAAATAAAATTTCTTTGAAATTCTCGTACAATTTCATTTCTTCAAATGCCGCCCGCCACTCACTCTTACTCGCACTCACTCACCTGTTAGAAATAATTGCCTGACTGTAAAATTAAGACATAAACACTGTAAATTGTGCTCAATTACAAAAATAAAAAAATCATTTTTCCCCTAATAAGCAACTGTAATAATAATACAATAGTAGCACTGCAACTATACAAACAACAACGAAAATAATGAATGTGAAAACAAAAAAAAAAAAACAAATATCCGCACGGTAATTGTTGTGCAATAAAATCGGTTAGGGGAGCTCAACAAATGCTTTCCTTTCCTTTCCGCCGCCGCAATAATGGCAACTTTCACTCGTCTGAAATACATAAATTTGCAACAATTAATAAGTTAGGGAAAAACGAAAAAAGTGAAAAAAAGAAAAACAACAACTTCTAAGAAAACAAAAGAGGGCACCCACGAAACTCATGTAGAGGGTTTGTACCTTAGTTTACATAGTAGTAAACGAAAAAAAAAATGTGCATACTTACATGTTTAAGCTTTGCGTGTATGTATAACCAACCAGCTTTTTTTAGTTAATGTTTGTGTGTGCTTCTGTAGTGTGTAAGAGTGCGTGTGTAAGCATGCCAATACGGTACCTTAATTGCTTAGCAAAGATCCTTTTGCGTTCATAACGTTTCGTTTCGTTTCGTTTTGTTTTGTGAATTTGTGTCGGCTACAAACAATATTTCTCTTGTCTTTGCCTTCACCTTTACTTTAGTTTTTGTTTTTGCTTTGTTTTGTTTTGTTTTCTGTTAAATTACGACGTATTTAATTGTTTGGATTTCGAGCACAGATTTATGTTAGCCACTAAGTGCCTGCTTAAGGTTTAAATGGACGCGTCAAGTGTACCGCTATAAAAAAATGAGAATTGTTAACAAATACGCGTGTGTACGCCAGCCCTCAACGTACATGCCCTCAGTCAATTCAATTCACTGTGTTCGTATGGTACGCATACAAGTTAACACACACACACACATAACACAATTTGTGTGTTCACAACTTGGCCTTTGGCAATGACAACAAAAACGACTCTCTTCTCGTAAAGGGCCCATTAGACAGCAACGTTCGTTGTCAACGCGCGCTTGCCATTACACAAACAATTTTTTAACAATTTTTAAAACACGCCCAGATAAAACAACAAATATACTAAAAAATCGCTCTCACAAGAGAATTTTTTCTCCTACTTTTCTCCTACTTTGTGAAATGCGAAATTTGTTTGTGTAATAGTAACATTTGAAATTTTAAGAAATGTGTTGACGAAAATCAAAACATTTTGATATTTCTTCAAACACGCTCGTGTTTTTGCATATACAGTCGGATTTGGTCGGCATGCAAAATTTTATTTATTTTGAGAAATGGAAGCGTAAACATCGTTTAAATGCACGCATGATTTGTCGTTAGGATGCGATGCTTTGCAAATATGAATGAATTTAATTTTAAATATTTGTATTTTCTACCTAGGTAAAATTTTTTAATTTCCAAAACATTTTATTAAGAAGAATTAAAATATTAATAACCTTGGGCTAAAAAAAAATAACCAAACATTAAATTATAATAAAAATTTTGTTTTAAATATTAATTGCATTGTGCACCTACGGAAAATTTGTTATTAAAATATACCAAAAAAAAAAATTAAATTATATAAAATATAATATATATAAAAATAAATATATAAATTGAAATCATAAAAATAAATATAAATATATAAATTAAAATTATAAATTAAATGTAAAACATTATTTTTCGTAAGGAAATTACGCATAGCAGCCGCTGTTGACACTTCAGCGATTGCTTTAATACTGATGAGTGAACAATTTTGCATTGTTTGCTGGAGGCGTGTTTAAAAAATTGTTGGTAAATTTAATGTGTAATGGAGAGAGAAGACTTCGTGTGTTTGTCAACGCGCGTTGATGTCTAAGGGCCACTTAAGGTGACCGACCAACTTGTACGTGCCTTCATGGGCATTTATGCTTAAATTATCTTGCATACTTTTGTGGGCATGCAGCTATTTAAATCAAATATATGTAATGTATGTTTACGTTGTTTGAATTACAATTTGTATTGTTACGAAATCACATTGGATTCTGATGAAGTTTAGTACAGGGAAGGTATTTATATAATTTAAATAGATACAAATTTAAAAAATAAATAAAAGTTTTTTAAACAGAAAAAAGAGTCATCATATATTACAAAAGTTGGAAAGTTAGAAACAGGCTTGGTCGTATTAGAAGAACCCATTCATTTAACAAAAAAATAAACATGACAAAAATACAATTTTTTTTTGTTAAAAATCATTTAACTTGTTTTAAAGAGATTTCATCAGATCACTTTCTAAAGATAATATAACATAGGTAAGTGGTGAAACTTTGTTTGAATGCCATAAAAAGCTCGATCCCCAATCGTATTTGCCAATATTTCGGCCGTTATGATACAATTTTTTGGCGGATATTAACCTTAACCGAATATTTGTTTTTCCTGATGATATTTGGAAATCACTAAAAGCCACATTATGAGAACCCACTTAAAGAATGCAAAAATATACAGCCATT
>NC_051846.1:34816858-34852254 GCF_002237135.1 Teleopsis dalmanni
AATTTTTTAATTTCCAAAACATTTTATTAAGAAGAATTAAAATATTAATAACCTTGGGCTAAAAAAAAATAACCAAACATTAAATTACAATAAAAATTTTGTTTTAAATATTAATTGCATTGTGCACCTACGGAAAATTTGTTATTAAAAAATACCAAAAAAAAAAATTAAATTATATAAAATATAATATATATAAAAATAAATATATAAATTGAAATCATAAAAATAAATATAAATATATAAATTAAAATTATAAATTAAATGTAAAACATTATTTTTCGTAAGGAAATTACGCATAGCAGCCGCTGTCGACACTTCAGCGATTGCTTTAATACTGATGAGTGAACAAATTTTGCATTGTTTGCTGGAGGCGTGCTTAAAAAATTGTTGGTAAATTTAATGTGTAATGGAGAGAGAAGACTTCGTGTGTTTGTCAACGCGCGTTGATGTCTAAAGGCCACTTAAGAGTGCGTGTGTAAGCATGCCAATACGGTACCTTAATTGCTTAGCAAAGATCCTTTTGCGTTCATAACGTTTCGTTTCGTTTTGTTTTGTGAATTTGTGTCGGCTACAAACAATATTTCTCTTGTCTTTGCCTTCACCTTTAGTTTAGTTTTTGTTTTTGCTTTGCTTTATTTTGTTTTCTGTTAAATTACGACGTATTTAATTGTTTGGATTTCGAGCACAGATTTATGTTAGCCACTAAGTGCCTGCTTAAGGTTTAAATGGACGCGTCAAGTGTACCGCTATAAAAAAATGAGAATTGTTAACAAATACGCGTGTGTACGCCAGCCCTCAACGTACATGCCCTCAGTCAATTCAATTCACTGTGTTCGTATGGTACGCATGCAAGTTAACACACACACACACATACACAATTTGTGTGTTCACAACTTGGCCTTTGGCAATGACAACAAAAACGACTCTCTTCTCGTAAGGTGACCGACCAACTTGTATGTGCCTTCATGGGCATTTATGCTTAAATTATCTTGCATACTTTTGTGGGCATGCAGCTATTTAAATCAAATATATGTAATGTATGTTTACGTTGTTTGAATTACAATTTGTATTGTTACGAAATCACATTGGATTCTGATGAAGTTTAGTACAGGGAAGGTATTTATATAATTTAAATAGATACAAATTTAAAAAATAAATAAAAGTTTTTTAACAGAAAAAAGAGTCATCATATATTACAAAAGTTGGAAAGTTAAAAACAGGCTTGGTCATATTAGATGAACCCACTCATTTAAAAAAAAAAAATAAACACGACAAAAATACATTTTTTGCTGCTCAAGTTAAAAATCATTTAACTTGTTTTAAAGAGATTTGATCATATCACTTTCTGAAGATAATATAAGATAGACAAGTGGTAATACTTTGTTTGAATGCCGTAAAAAGCTTGTTTTTTCCCCGATCGTATTTGCCAATATTTCGGCCATTATGAATCAATTTTTTGGCGGATATTAACCTTAACCGAATATTTGTTTTTCCTGATGATATTTGGAAATCACTAAAAGCCACATTATGAGAACCCACTTAAAGAATGCAAAAATATACAGCCATTGCTTAGGACAGTCAAAAGCTGAAACCCCAATCCAGTATTCAAGCGAAAAAATCAAGGAAAGTAATCAAGATATTACAATATAGAAGGCTTAGTCTTTAGAGAATTCTATATATCAAAAATGGACGGTCATTGCCATTGGACAATCAAAAGCTTAAACTCCATTCTTGTAATTAAGCGAAATAATCATACATTACAATACAAAAAGCTTAGTATTTAGAGAATTCTATATATTTAAACCAAAATTAAAACAAATGAGGAAAGGGGGGATGTTCTTACTAGAAAATCATTACTGATTAAGAGTAATAGCTCCTATGCAAGGAGTTATTGTAACCACGATTATAGAGCCAGCTTACAAAAGAGACATGAACGAAATCATTCAGATAAAAACTCAGGAAATGAGAGGGTTCGTACTTCATATTATTAAGCAGATTGATAGAATATTGAACTGGGTGCTGACTATCAGGTGCAAGATTACAACAACTGATTAAGTATCTTCACATAGTTGACTAAAAGTCATCCTACCGCTCGATGTTAGATGACTTGTAAATAGCGGAAATGAAAAAATAACTGCCATCGGTGCTGCGCTTGTAGTTAATGCAGTTTAGAAGCAATCCACTTCAAACACTAAGAGTCGTTCCATTTTAACGTTCATATCTGTTCAGAATATTCACTTTAACGTTTGGTTCTTGACATTCACTTTCAGATAAAAGGTTCTTATGAAAGCTCTTTATGATTTTTTACTTATCATGCTAAACTCATGCTGAAACTGTATATTTTAAAACAACAATGCTATTACTTCTGCTATTTATCCAAAGCGGACCATTCTTATTATATTCATCACATATGATTAAACAGTCCATGCTATCTCTGTAATAATACTAAATCCTATAACACATATCACTTTGTACATATTTTAACAAGATTTATTTTAACTTCTAGATTTTATGAAGCCAAATAAAAAAATATCCATTCGGGAGTCGTTAATTTTTTTTTTTTTTTGCATTGATACAATTTTCATAATTTAATTTGACATTATATTTTACATCCTTTTATTAAAAAATACAATATATCGTAAAAATTATTCATATCAAAATATTTTTATTGGCATACCAAGAACATTATTATTAAAATTTGAAATTAGCTTGAAAAAATATTTAAATTAAATTATGAAAAATAGAAAGGAATTATCAGAGAAGCAAGAATGTGGAATTTTAGTAAAAGTATTGCACCAAAATTACAGAGTTAATGATAAATATTATTATTTGCTTTATATAATTTGTATGCCTATCGCTAACTAACATGAACGTGAACTAAATAAAAACATAAATATTTTTATTTTATTTTTAAAATTTACTTAATTGTTAACTTTGCTTAAGGGCAGTGGAGTGCAAAGTTAAATTATGTGGCCATAAAAAATTTCTACAAAATGCCTGCAAAATACACCAAATTACACTGTAAATATCTGCATAACAAAAACATAACGTAAATCTATAAAAGGATTTATATATACATATGTACTTAAATATACATATACCTATTTGTATGCATATATATTTGTATATATCAAAACAATTAGTTATAATTCTATAAACAGAAAGATTACATGAACCCTTTGATTCAAATACATCAAAAACATAATAGAGTATTTAGCTATGTATATAACTAAATTAATGTATATGCATTTCAATACATTACCCAATTAGGTTTTATTAGTTGATTTAAAACATGCATGGTGACCCAATTGAACTGCAACCAACTTCAATCAAGAATAACTTTCAAACTGTTGGCACCACTTAAGAGTTCTCATGTTATATTGGGAATATAGAACCCTTATATCTGAGCTTATGGATTATGAATGAAACTTAATTTAAATAATTTAAGAGAAGTTTTGCCTTCATTATTGAATAATCTGATGATGAACTCTTAAAGAAGCGCTTTCTCAGAAACTTCCTTTCTTCAGGTTAGTTGGTTGTACGTAGTAACTGGTCAGTAAACATAATTCCACTTTTTGTTAATAAGCGATTATTCAAAATTTTAATACCACATTCGTCGTTAGAAATCTGATATGTCAAATAGTGAATTTAATTAATTTTAATTAAATTAATTTTTAAGATGACTTTATCTTTCGTCTTTATTGATGAACAATCTTCTGTATTTACTGATGAATAGTTCGATGTTTAATTGTAGAAGAAGTACTTCCCTAAAAGTTTTTCTCATGCCACAGCCGAGCAGTCGCAAAGAAAATGTTTGATTATCTAATAAAATAAATAATAAATGTAATAAATCTTAAAAAGAAAGTGCAGTTTCTCTACATGGTTTCTATACACCATTTCCGGACTAATTATACCAAGACCATATAGCACTGAGAAATTACATATAAAATGTTTTTTATCTATTAGCTAGCTAGTTGGAGCACATAGCTTGCTAAATGACTCCTAAGAAAGTTATTCTCGAATTCATCACTGAAATCATCTGTTTTTATCTTTTGTCTAACGTTCTTGTGTCCGAAAAGCCAGAAAGTATGGATATCAGTTAATAACTCGCTAACCTGATAACTAAATAATTGCGGTACTGTAGCAACTAAAATTTCTCAAAGCTATATTTATTGCAAAGTTTATAGTATATTTCCACTGGCTTCGTTAGACCAGGTAACTTATTTGATATTGCTCAAATTACTTAACATAAATTTCAAGTCATTCAGACCAGTTAAGTTTTAACGAAGCTAGTGGAAACATAATATAATATTGCTTAGTTAGTTTAATAATGAATATAAATTACACTTTACAAAATCTTAATATATGAATCTATATATAAGCAAATGATGACTGCTCATCACAGATCCATAATATTAAACCTTGTTTGCTGGAATAGAGAGGGCACTGTTTACAAAGCACACGCTGCTGTTATTTGACGTTTGATGGAAGAATTCTAAGGTTGTCTGCCAGAAATATTTTAGTAATATTTGAATATTCTTATGTGAATATTTGGATTAAAGCAGAAAAATACTAAATACTCATAAAAATTTGAACAGCTTTCACAAATTTTGCTAGACGTTTGACGTCTCAATGTGACTTTCAAAGGTAAAATGTTGTGCACCATATGGATTGAGTTATATTTATTTATTAAGAAGAATGCTTTATTATTTTTTATTAATGAATGTTAAAGTAAATTTTATCCAAAAATAAAAAACTCTCAAAAAAACAAATGTTAACTAAACTAAACTAATAGTAATTTCAATCATTTATATAGTAAGTTGCTTTAAGTATATTTCTCTATATTTATTTATTTAACACTAAAATTAATTTTAAAGTTAATTATGAATAAGGAACTGGACTACTAGGTCCTTCACCTTCGCATTTCCCTATGTTAAAACTGTTCAGTCAATACGCATGGGTTCTTGAGAATAAAATTTATACCTACATTATTCATACGAGTACTATCACAGGATGCTTTTACGTGGTAGTGTAGTGAATAGATATGATAAATATAGGCAATTTTTTCTTATACTTTTCTTGTTTTCCGAAGATTTTAAAATAAATGCATTGACCTGCTTTATATGTCTTGTGAATTTAAATAAATTTATATGTATATATTAATTCATGTATTTACAAGTATTTTTACTTGACTATGCAGTAAAACACTTAGTGATTTTTAATTTATTGGCTCGACAACTTATGAACGACTTTGATGAAGAATTCGAAGTATTCGATTTTTAGTGTTACATGCTTTACAGCAACAGAAAATTTTTTACTTGAACAAATTATAAAAAAATTAACATTATTTAGAAATATTCGATTTTATGTATATAATATAGATTATTATCAATTGTATTATTGATCTGAAATAAGGTAATATAGCAGGTACTTGAGCTTTACTTGTTCACAAGTCTTATTTATTGAACAAGTCTTACTTATTGGATTAAAGTTCCATTTTAATGTCTGAACATCTAAACAGAAGCAAGGGAGAACTTTTAGAAGTTTTTCTATGCAAAATGGTTCTGCTTCACATTTGTCGAATCAATTATAATGTGGTATTTATTAATATTTCTCATCTGTGAAAGTAACATCTTAAAACATCGGTTAATTAATCTTAACAATCAGTATAAATAAATTTATTATTAAATTATTTTTAACGTCCATTTTGACGAAAAAGACTAAATTCTTAATATTACAACAATAAACTTTTATAATTTTAATTAATTAAGTAAATTTTTGGCTGATCATACAGCTGTTTCGAGTACTGCCAAATACTCATCATCAGTGGTCTTAAAAGTATTTCAATACAGTAGTTAATTAATATATAGTTAACTATTCAGAATAGTCATACGTTAATGTTCAGAAGCTAGAGTCGGTGTTCATTAGTCAAATCCAAAGCCGTACTTGTACCTTCGAACTTGGAGTTTTGTTGATTTGCTGTGAAAGATTAATTTTACTTATTGTGTTATATTAGAACGAAATTATAAATTTTATATATAAAATTTATTATATAAATTATAATAAATATTTTCATTTTCAATTGTTAAATATCAATACTGTTCTTTTGTAGAGGCATTATTTATTGCATGTTTTTATCAGTCTTACTTGTGTATAGAACCTTATCCAGGAACCTAATATGGAGACAGTCATTCTAATGTTACTCCGCTGTGAATCCAGGTGACATTGAAAAGTGGAATGAATATTTCTAGTCATATTTTATTCCATAATAATTCTATATTAAATTGATTTTTAACGTTTATTTAATTTTTTATTAAAAATTTTTTGATTCAGATTTTGTGATTATTTAAGATAAAAGATATTAAAAATTATTACTTCGTTGTAATGCGTTTACATACTGTTGATTAAAATTTATATAATAATCTTAAATAATATAATAGTAGAAATAACTTGCAGCATATCAGTATTCGATATGCTCTCAGAATCAATAAATTGAACGAAATTTTTACTTCTAATAAAGACACAAAAAAAAAACATAAAAAGTTGAAACATAAACTGGTAAGTGAAGACTTCAGCTTTTTGAAATTTCAAAAATTATCGTAAAAGAATTTCACCTGAGTAACGTGACTACTGAATGTAATATCCGCTTGTCATAACAAAAGCTCTTAGCATCGACACAGAAATTCCAATTCTAAAATCTCTAAAAAGTCCAAAAAAATGCATGGAACGTATTCCCGGAATGGCACTGCATGCGCCAGCAAAACTTGACTAACAAGAAAACACATGTCGAAATGCTCGAGCTCAGTCGTGCGTAGTCAGTGGAAAACATGATTAAAAAATTGGAAACGTTTTGCTTAAAATTTCGATTACAACACATCCTTCATAGTTTTTGTTAATTTAAGTGATTTGTTAAATAAGACTTTGTTTTGTTTAATATTTTAGAAATTATTTAAAGAAATAAAAGCCACTTTTGAAAGTGGTTTCCCGAACTAGTAATGGAGAGTGGACAAAAACTTAAGTTTGTTCTTCCAGAAGTTTTGATTTTCAATTTATTTGTTCTATGTGAAATGACGAGTAGACAAAAAAACCTGTCATATATTATGGAAACTTTGAATAAAAATACGCTACACAGAATAGGAATCACTCTCCAATATTCTTTTCATAAGAGATAGTAGACTTTTGTAGAGATTCTTATAAGGATGACAGAATAGATAAAACAATTGAATATTGTTTATGTCACTGTTCTGCTCTCTATAAAAAATGGTTAACTTATTACCAGATTTCTATTTAAAGGAATTATCAGATGTGGGCAGAGTTGGTCTGTAGTTGGAAACCGTCTAGATCTACTAGAGGGTGTTAAAAAGGAACGGCAAATATTTGCTAACCTCGTTTAAAGAATGAAGAGAAGGTTGTGAGTACCAATAACTTTTGTCGTTAGATTAGAATCCTTCCATAAATGTGATGAAGCATTCTCTAACCTTCGTTAGAGAATGAATAATAAGCTAGTGGCAGAAATCACAACCGGTTTTTCGTTAATGTGAGTCCCACTGCTTTAGTAGTTTGGTAGAATAACTCAAATATTTGTACTGTATCCATACTGACCTATTTCAAAAAACAGAAAAACTTTGATGCTAAACTCTCTTTTATATTTACAGTTCCAGATACAAAATGGACAACTAAAATACTTATGTGATTAATCAAAACAGAGTTTTTTACACTATTTTTTTTATGTTTTTTTTTATTTGATATCGAAATTTTCCTTAACAATTGAATGTGACTATCGAATAAAAATCAAAAATAAATTTATCAAACTAAATAGATTTTTCTTATTCTTATCGGTTGATGCTCTCAATTTATTTCGTAAATTTGATTTTATACGATAAACTCCAATCAGTATATATAAAGTATATATAAAGAATATATATGAATATATACATATAACGTACTATTAATAAAGACATATTTTTTTCTGTTAATTTCAACTCGCATCTCTTAAATTTCCAAAGAATTTTAGAAAACTGTTCTTTTGTCTTTGTAAGAGTTTTGCTATTTTAGCAATTATCTATGTTTTTCGGAATACTTTTTACTTTCTCAAATGACTTTCTTTCAGCAAAGAAAACAGTAAAGCACTATGAATATAAATAAAAATAAAAGGGACTGATGGAGTTAGAGAAGTAATTCCACCTTATGTGGAGCAAAGCTGAGAGTAACAAATGCAATGTTATATGGCAAGTGGATCAGAAATAAGTAGTCTACTTGGTGAGTCAAGACAAGCGTGCAGAAAGTGTTTCATCGAAATAGAAATGAAGAAAATTCTTTCAACCAAAACCAGAACGAGAACGAGAACGAATGCAGTAGTGTAACAATGTAAGATATCAAAAAATGCTAGTAAATACAAAATAAATTAAAATTAAGAAAGAAAAATTGTTGAAAAAAAGCTGAAATTGTACTTAAAGTTCAACGAAATAAGTAACAAATTCCGCAACAATATCGCCACTCGTAGCAGCAACAACAGAAGCGCCACCAACAGCTGCAATTGGCCTTTTTGTAGGTTCTTTTTGCTGCAACATTTTCGGTTGCTTAAACTCTCAAATGAAATGAAAGTCAACTCGTGCATTGATAATACGAATTCATACGTTTCAACTCAACATTCTTGTCTGTAATGTTTCTTCTTTCAGTTTTTTTTTCATTCTTCTCAAGATTTTAATCATACAAATGCATCTAAAGACTGACTAATTCTCCATTGATATGAGCCTGAAATTTAGACTAACGTTTTTGATTTATTGTGTCTAGTGTACAAGAATTTTTGTTTCAATAAGTGTTTTGTTGTCATTTAATTTAGTTGTGGAACTAAAAAATAGTTTCTATAATATTTTTTTCAGCAAATAGTAGAAGCATATTAATAAAACTTCATTCATTGGGTTCATTCATTGGGTAATGAACACTGAATCTGAGCTTAAAATTTGGCAGGGTATAAGTGCACCCTTCACCCTTCATACTTAATTCTGAAAAAATATTTTACGAGCAATTAAATATAAGAAATAATTCTTAGATCACTGATAATAGGTATTTGGCAATACTCGAATCAGCTATACGGTCAAACAAACATTTAATTGATTCAAATATAATAAAATATTGTTGTTGCAATTCACAACTGTTAAAAGAACCTCTTTAAATCTGCAGTTATACTCTATATTTTTTTCTTCCTGCAAAACTATTTGTTTAAGGTTTTTAACATTAAAAATGTTGCTACAGAGTTTTCGGGAGAAATTTTTAAGCTGAAGAAATATTTTTATTATTAAATATCTAACTCTACAAATCGAACTTATAAAAAAGCTAGATAACTGAGATTTTTGAACCCTTCTCCAGGAATACCAACCTGACTAACTATTTAATCCCTTTCTATTCCATTAATTCTATTCTATTCCATGAACAATTAAGTTTAGTTAATTAGTAAGCAATTGCTTACTTTTTTGTAAGCACTGAGTGCATTGATTCAAGGTGAACATACTTGGCTTGAAGAATTAGGTGCACTTAATATGGATTCCGCGGCATGCTAATATCTAAGGCAATGAAACGGCAGACAACCTTGCAAGTAGAGACACGGCTTTAATAATGATAGGCCCAGCACCTTTCTGCGGTCTAGGCAAAAGGAACTTTATTCATTCTTTTGAACGTCGCGAATGAAAAATAAAGGGAACTCTATAGGGAAATCTACCAAGTCTATCACAATCTGCAATGCCTTTAGAGACTTACAACCTAAAACGTTTTAAGAACTGCATAGAACAAACAAAGAATAACCTAAGATCTATAGATTGTAGATTGAATAATCATCTAATAAAGTCAGGAATCCAAACCAGACTCAGTACTGACAAAGCAATCCATTAGCTACTAAGATCTATAGATTGTAGATTGAATAATCATCTAATAAAGTCAGGAATCCAAACCAACTCAGACTGCAACTACTGTACAGAAAAGAGAAACCGCAATCCATGTGTTAGCGTAGTGCCTGGTACTGAGGCTCAAACGAGAGAAACACCTAGAAGTATATTTTATGGTCATAGGGATTGAAGGCTAGTACAGATAAACCGTACAGTCTTTCATTAAAAAAATTGGACTTAGAGAAACACTCTAAACCGACTAAGGAGTACAATAGATCTTTAAGATAACAGTGTACTATCCCTTTTTCATAATAATAATAATAATAAGCAAATTACTTTTCGTTTTTCCTTTGTCTTACTATTCGCTAATCTCTATACGTTGAAGTGTAAACACATAAACTTTTGTTAAGCAGAAATTGCTAACTCACGTAAGATAAGTTCAGCTCTAAATATAGTATATGAAATTTAGTTCTAAGTAATGAAAAAGTATAACTCTGAACCATATGGACAAGCGAATTTAAAATAAAAAACTGGATTTTTGGCTTTTCATTGGTATTACAGTACATTAAGTATTAAAATTTTAATGATGAATACGCCAACATTTCTTAACAAACCTATTTATATATATCAAATATGCTTAAGCGTGAAATACTACAATGTATTAACCTGTAAACATTGAGAGCATATGATAGTAAATTTTGGAAGAAAAAATCAATTATTTTCGATGTCTTTTTGTTCTACCGTTTGCTAAGCTCTCCAAGCTGAAGTGTAAACACTTAAACATGTTTTGAACAAGATTACTGACTCAAATTTTATAACCAGGCAATATATTAAAACGCTGCTAAGAAGTTTATAGTTTACAGAAATCAGGACACTAGTGTAATTAGTGTTTCGACTATTGTACTCTATAACTCTATAAATATGCAACAATATAAGTCTAAGTTAAGACAGAGCTATAATTACAGTTCCTTAATCGGTTTAGAAAAGTATGAGTACTTTTTTGAAAAAAAATTTTTTGCGGTTCACCAATCTATCAAAGCAGCAAAAAGGACAGCAAATAATAATGAATACATTTTATTTAATACAATTTTCATATATATAAGATTCAATTTTGTGTTTATTTTATTTTGTAAAATTTTTTTATTTTAATTTATTTCAATTTATTTTAAATAGTTTAAGAAGCAATTAAATTTTTATGCAAAAATCCACGAAAAACTTTTAATGTTATATATTTAATGTATTATATAGCCGGCTACTAATATAATACTAAGAACGATTAGCATGACAAAATCAAGGAACAGCTTATAACATCTACAGCTGTTACTGCTAATATTATGTAGGCGTATGACTTCATCTTCCGCAGCTTTAAGGTTGCGTGCAGTATTAAGAAATTTCCTCCGCATATCCATGGTACCTGCAACCACGGTGTTTATTATCTTTGCATTTTCCTTGACTGCTCGCTGCAGGGTTTGAACGCAATCATGATCCTCCGTCATCACCTGGCAACCATGTTCGCACATAGTTCCGGTATTAGGCATTTCTGCAATAGTTTCTGGTTTGTTGGTGGTCTTTACATTCACTAATGCATTCCTTCCAACAAAACGATCACAGCTGGGACACTTAGAATTCATATATTCTACATAAAATAATATGCAATGACGGCAGAAAATATGTCGACAGTGGGTGATGAGAAGTTCATCCATGACACGATTTTTACAAATACTGCATTCCATGGTGTTCCGAGATTCCGGGATAATTAGCTGCAAATATTGTTTATGTGAATTTTGTTAATAACTAATAAATTTTTTTTTCAAGACTTCTCTCAAAGATTTATGACTAAAATATTAATTTTGACCAAACTCTATTGTTCTTAAAATAGAGTTTTTTAAATTTTTGAATTAAAATTCTTAAAGAAAAAAATTTGTAATAATAAAATCTAGATCTTTTTATTCAAATAAATTTTTTGTGTTCAGGATTCAAAAATATTTGATTAATATTTCCAAATATACTTAAATGAAGAAATAATTAAAATATTTAAAATAATACAAGCAATCATTTTTTCCCTAATGCGGCTTGAGGTTCTACGAATGCATTGATCGAATATGGTGGTCTGCTAAATAATCGTTGACCACATATTTCATATGTCATATCACATTTCACGATAGATGTTCGGCTAATCCGAAAGTTATCGTATGTTGTGTGTAATTATAAATAATTATATAAAAATTATGAATAATTATATAAAAATTCATGGGGTGTTTCTACTTTTTCGGCATAAATGTGGAAAACGATTTATTATATAGGATTGGTAGGGATGAATTTTCAATATTTACCGCTATACAGGGTGCTTAAAAGAGTGTTACCAAAAAACAAAGCATGCAATCAAATAATCATCAAAATTCCACTAATTCAAATAGCTATTTAATTAAGTAGCACTTTTTAATCTATTAAACACCATTTAGTTTAATACTTCAATTGGTTCAGAATATATTATAAAAGTTAAATTAAAATTTAAAATAAATTGCACAAAGTCAGGTTCTGAGAGGACTTTTTAAAGTACCATTATACATTAGGACGAATGACATCCTCAGGGACCTCAAGATTGATCCCTTCAAAAAATACACAAAGAATAGAGCCCTGAAATTATTTGCGAAAACTGACAGACTTACCAACACCGCGTTATCAAATCTCAGAATGGTTACAGGCTCCTCGGGGAGGTATGCAGATCTGAGATCAATAATTGCTTAGTCTGATGAAGTGATAAACAATAATCCAGTCAAGGCGTAAAACCCCTCTTGTTTTGAAAGAGTAAGAAAGAGTAAAAGTGCTCAAGTGCACTAGCTCAAAGAGCTTCAACATAATAAAATACATTTTTTTTTAAATATTTTCCGTCCAATTTTTTAATGTTATTGTTTATTGTCTTAAAAACATTTTTTCCTGAAGAATTGTCTTTCTATAGCGTGTCCATTTATCATTCTTTGAGACTACTACTTAAAGACACAAATTTGTCTAAACATGTTAATAATTATTTTTCAACGAATGTTTGATGAAAGTCTCTTTAAAATAATGAACAAAAATCCAAATTGAGACTTTGCATTTGAGTTTTATTGAATGGAATTAGAAATCATTACAATCGATCTTCACATGCCTATATATATAGTTTGTGAACACAATTAATATTTATATTGCCATCCTTTATAAAAAAAACTTTTAAAATATAAATGGTGGTACAGATACGAATGGTGTTTTGAGCATTAAATTTGTAAACAAAAACATATGATTTCTTTAATTGGGGGCAGTATTAACTTAATTAACCAAATTAATTTAATTTCATTTTAACTAAATTAAGAAAATTTGACTGTATGAACATAGTATAAGCCTGGTGATACTTAATCATATCGTGCTATTAGTTAGTTTCGAAATAATGTTAATTATAACCTCCTATCTTCTCACAAGATTTAAAGCATAAAATACAAACATGTTGCAGATTGGGTGACATAAATATCATGTAAGATTCTTTATTAGTGTTCGAAATAAGAGAGTTACTGAAGTTTGGTGATAGTTTATTATATTGTGAGCCCAGTTCCGACATTCTGTTGATTAACCTCCCACTACTCACATGTTTCAAAACACGTCATACAAATTTATGGATATAAATTAATTTAGCCCATATGTTTAAATAAGATTATCGATTATTTTTTTATGGTTCCTACCTAATCCCATAATTCAATAATAGAACCATTTTTTTTAGATTTTCTTGAATTTTTTTATTAAAAATATTTCTCACGTTTTTCCTTTCATTCTACTTAAAATTTATTACCCAAAAACATTTTGTTAAGGCAGCAATCTTCATCTTAATTTTCCCACAATTCATTTGCCAAGAAAATATATTGCATCCTCAATTACACTCTTAACATAGAAGTGACACATTTAAATTTTGCACTACGGCAAACACCAGTAGACTTTTGTCACTTCACTCAATCCGAACATTTCAGATTATACCATGAAAGGCACTTTTATCAAGTGAAACGTAAATCACCCAATTTATTGTAAATAAAAATATATTTCACCACACAAGACACACACATACCGCACACTTCCCTGAATAATAGCATTTCGCATATGGCCCGCCATTACCGCAATGACTTATCATGGAGAAACAATCTTCAAATGACTGTCAGCAGAGTAAATGACATAGACTGGCTAAGTCGGTGGCATAGAATGGCGAACGCTGCAAAAGTATTTCTAAAGATTTTAGCAAATAAATCTGCATGCAAAGAAGTCGAAACAAGACTTAAACTGAAACTCTCGAAACCGAAAATCATAAAATGATACTAAAAATGTTAAGAAAGAATTTCTTTTATATGAAAATTCCATTTTCCGAACTGACATTTTTCACTTTTTCATTTACAGCACCAGCAGCGGCAGGCGAGAATGTCTCCTCCACAGCAACAGTAGAATCAACGGCACGGGAATTCAATGGCAGTGCTGAGGAAAACTTACCACAAGAAAATCAGCAACAGCAACAGCAGCTGCAGGCACCTATGTTGAACGATAGCGGCGAGCAAGTGACACAATCGCGAAATCCCATCAGACGTTCGCTTAGTGAAAGGCAGCAGCCTTTGTACAATAAACTTACAACAAACAGCGGCTACAGCTTAGATAGCTCCATGGACCGCAATAACACTGGGAATAGTAGCTGCAGCGTAAATAGAAGCCTTCAAAGCAGCAATAACAACAACAACAACGCCCACGATAATGTTGACGCCATTTTAAATTTTAAAGATACGATGGCATTGCGTTTAAGGAGTAACCGCAATGACTCTAGAGATTTATTTGAGCAAAACTTAGCGAGCACTGTCAACAATACAAATAGACCGAAACAACCCCCACCACCGCCACCACCAACAGTACCAGTACCAGCTCAGCTAATAGTAACGGAAGGTATTGTTGAAGAAGCCGCAGCACATGCAACTGCTGCTGCTGCGGTTAACGAAGTTGCAAGAAAGGAATTCACAGCAACAACAATGTCGAACGCGGATGCTTTGCCATTATCGCCTACGGGCCAAACACAACAAAACGCTGTAGATAAGGACATTGCAGCTGCGGGTTTAACGACGTCAGATGCTAATAATACGCAAACAACAACAAATCTAACAAGTGGAAGTAACATAGAAGCTGTGAACGGGTTCAGCAGTCAAAAACAACAAATTCAATGTAAAAATGAAAGCGTTGCATTCCAGCGCCAGCACCAGCTCCAACAGCAACATCACCAAGCAAACATAACAAACCAAAGTAACAATAGCACGAATGATAGTACATTCTGTCAAGAAATCAATAAAGCAAACATTAATGATAAGAAGGAGAGCAAGCAACAAACAATTTTGCAAAATAATTACCCACAACAGCAGAACGACAACAATACTCCAAATAAAACCACAAACAGACCCACAAGTCTATTTTCAACAAGCACCCCAAAAACGACAATGAAGCCCAATGGTGTGCAGTCTTCGGTTTTTACTCCACAACAACGCACCGTAGTGCGTGTGGCACCATTTAATAAGACCACATCGGAAGTACATCGACTGAAAATAAGTCATACTGATGCTGATTCTAATTGTGCCTCACCAACATCGCCATTCGGTCATCAATACAATGTGAACGGATCACCGCATGGCAATGCCTCCAATACATTGATTTGTGATATGTACGCACAAAGGAAAACTTCAATTTTAATTAATGGCGATGATTGCTACTCCACTATGAATTTGAGCTGTGATGCTTCCACACCACTGTACCAATCATCGGTAGTAGTGGCGGATTATAGCTCAGCGGTAAAGTCAACTGATAATACAAACGGTCATGCAGCTTACGATGGTCTTAAAGTAACTACCACATCAAATACTGTGACCATCAATGTCAGTAGTCCACGCAGCGCCGAGGAAGAATTAATCTATCAACACAATAAAATCAATACAATGTTAAGCCGGCAGGCAAAGTCTGTCGGTGGTAGCAACGCTGGGTTAACTAGACGAGCAATCATACCAATTAAAGGCACAACAGAAGTGAATCTGCAACGTTCAGCATCCTCTACATCATCTACATCGACAAGCTCAATTACGAGCACAAGCAGCAGTGCTAGTGGCAGTGGTAGTGGCAGCCACAGTGGTTCAATACCGAAACGTGGTCGCACACTGATAAGGCTGGATTATGAAAAAGAAAAGCCGCAACAACAACAACTGCAACAGCAGCGCAAAGAGGAAACCACATTAGCTGCCAACACCGAAACTGAAACAACAGCGTCACTAGTTTCGCATGAGCAAGAGTTGTTGAAAATATTGCGAAATCCCGTAGAAGCCGTAAAGCGAAATTTGGTGCCACATGTTTGTGGTCGTTACGAAACGCAGAGTGAAAGGGAAAATGTGCGGAATAAAAAAATGAAGGAAGCTGTTATAGAAACGACAAAAAATCTTGGCAAGGAACAACAACAAGAAAAGTCCTTGGAATCTCCTGATGCGACCATTTTACGGTCGAAGTCTAAACCACCCGAACGTAGCTCGTTTATTGCGAAACTGCTTGAAGATCCTATGCTCAGTCAAGTAGCGGATGGACTGGAAACGGAAATTGTAGCTGAACTAATTGAAAATTCACTTAAGCGTTTAAAGGAGTCACGCAGTGCAATTGATATATCTGGTACCAAAGACAATGATGACGTGAATCGTTTGATTAATTTATCGCTGCAGAAAATCAAAGAGGAACGTCAAGCAACAGCAACTCAAACTGTGACAACAAACAATGACGACAGCAATACACATTTGACAGTGCCCACCAAAGATGATGATCGCCATTCGAATCGTGGCAGTATTAGTTCTGCTAACAGTTTTGCTTCAGCTAATAATTACGAAATGTTTGATTTTGATGCAAATGAATCTGATTGCTATCAAAGTTGCTCGAGCGAAATTACATCGCCAGGTGATGACGACTCCAGCTCAGCCACCACACGTTCAAAATTCTATCAGATGCTGGTAGATGCGACTTTAGCAGAAATTGAACTCTCAACGAATATCGAAGACTTAGATGAACATCACTATGAATCGATTCGAAACAATGGTGATCCAATTTATGAAGAAATAACCGATGTGCCGCCACCCTTGCCACTAACAGCACCACCACTCAGTGATGAATTGGATAAAAAAGCAGCACGTTCAATTTTTGAAGGCGCTTCAAAGTATGATATATTGTCTTATTTAGTAGATGCCAAAGAACGTGGAGTAGCGCGTGAGGAAACTTTTGACTATCCCTTGAATTGCTCTAATCCCATTATTATCGAAGAAGAAGCTTGTGATACACTAAGTGATTTAGGAAAACGCAAACAGCGTAAAGATATGAGTTCTCGTGCCTCTGTGGTCAGTGATTCTAGCGAAGATAATCAGAGTAACATGAGTTCGCTTTCACCACCACCAAATACCTTTATGTGCGGTAGTAACGTAAGTCTTTTACAACGCAAATGCGCCTCTAGTGATATTGAACGTAATGACTCTGGTGTTGGTTCCGAGACTAGCAAGAGTTCACGCAGTAAATATCAACATACGCCTATTGCAAATACAAATTTAGTGCCTAGCACTAGTCCAATACATCTTTGTGAAGATTGTGATGGTCCTGTTGAGACACAAGTAACTGATTCGGGTGTTATGTTTGCACCACTCGTGTGTCGCAAATGTGGTAAGAAACGTATTGAACGTAAAGAAATTATTACTGAAATTGTAGAAACTGAGGAAAAATACGGGCGCGATTTACAAATCATTTTGGAAGAATTCTGTCATCCCATGTTAGTGGCCGGTTTACTCACACAGGAGCAGCTCTCTGCAATCTTCTTAAATACGGAAGAATTGCTCGAGAACAATCAAACTCTTGCCGAACGTATGCGCGATGCTTTGGACATTGCTTTGGAACAAGGTGATGATGATCTGTTGACCGTGAATATTGGTAGAATATTTTTGGATTTCACACAAATGCTACACGCCTTTGAAAGTTACTGCGTGCGCCAGGCTGGCGCAAGTCTACTGCTTGCTAATTTAGAGAAGGAAAAGGAATTATTGCGTATTTTCTTGAAGGTGTCACAAATGGAAAATGCTGTTCTGCGTCGCATGAACTTAAATTCGTTTTTAATGGTAAGTTTTTGCATTTCAAAAAAAAAAAGACATTAATTAACATTTTTTTATTACCCGAAACAAGTACGGGCAAACCTAAGAAATTTTAGAACAGTAACGAGAGGAAGTTGTAGTGTTGAAAATGTAGGTGGGAACTAGGGTAGTGCAGGTTGTTGTCATTTTATTTGTTTTTTATTATTATTATTTTATTATTAATTTTTTTTATTATGATTTCTTTATTATTATTTCATTATTATAATTTTTTTATTTATATTTTTTATTACTATTTTTTTTATTACAATATTTTTATTGTGATTTCTTTATTATTACTTCATTATTATTATTTTTATATTATAATTTTTTATTATTATTTTTTATTACTATTTTTTTATTATTATTATTTTATTTTTGTTTTTATTATTATTATTACCTATAGGCTGTACATGTACTGCGACCTGTAAGATCTTTTGTGCAGACTCTTGTCCAAATAGTCAAATTCTAGACTTTTAAAGAATATTGTGATAACTGTGGGTCATATTTCAGCTTTAAGGCCCAAAGTCTTTAGGGCTCAAAAATCTACTGCCTAGTCAAGTCTGTGGCGCTAAAAACGTACTCTGCTATTATCTGTTGCTCTTGACAAAGTTAGCAGAAATCGGAGAAGCAGAATTTTGCCAGACCAATCTTTTTTAGGTGATATCGTCATCTACAGTGGCCTATTAGCAGTTCAGTGTAGAGTTTGATATCTGTTCTGCTTAAGTTAAGAATAGCTTCAGCCTTCATATGTTTAGGGATATTAATCCTCTTTGATAGCCATATGCCTTTTTGGGGTCTTCAGAAATCAGTTAGGCTTTGTTTTTTTCTTTCGCGTTTATTTATTATTATATTAGTTATTTTTAAATAAGAAGAATTACTAAAATCATGTAGTAATCATATAATCATTACATTTTTAATTTATAAATGTTTCATTAATACCACTAGGTGGAGATGGATTATTGCATACGTTACAAGAATTGCTTAGTACTCATTACTTAGTACTCAGATACAATTTAGAATTTTTTTATAAGTGGAAAAAGAGCAGAATACTATTTTTATAATAGAACTATTGAGAAGATAAGGTTAATTGTTAGTAAGCACTTTAATTCTATTGTATAAAAAACTAATATTAATATTATTTATATATTTTTCGTTAGCATGCATATTTATTTATCTGTGAGATATTACATCTTACTTATACCGATGAGTTCCTATATATATTCCTGAATACACAATGTTAATTGTTAGTAAGCACTTTAATTCTATTGTATAAAAAACTAATATTAATATTAAAAATATTATGCATATTTATTTATCTGTGAGATATTACATCTTACTTATACCGATGAGTTCCTATATATTCCTGAATACACAATTTTTATACTAATGCATATTTATTTTACTGTTAGATATAATATCTTACCTATACATATGGGTTCCCATATTCATTCCTAAACCCACAATTAAAATATAATTGCATGTCGAGGATTATTTTTCTTGTTCCTGAAAGATGCATTATCAGAGAAAATTGAAAACAAATTGTATTAGAATGAATGAATATTTCCTTGAAGCTTGAATTTTGTCCGATAAGTAACTTTATATTCTTCTCAACATTTTATTGCAATTATTTTAAATCCTCTTTTTATTGTTACAATTTTTATAAACTAGAAAGCAGCAAGTACTTTTATTATCAGTTTACATTGAAATTGCCAATCATTTTACTATTTAACCACTTAATGTTTTTAGTTTTTTTTATTTTTATTTTTTACATTCATTTACTGTGATACGACATTGTGACTTGGCTTAAACATTTTCTATAACATTTGTTGTTTAACTTTTTCTTTTGTACTTAGGTACCTGTTCAGCGTGTGACCAAATATCCACTCTTGTTGGCTCGCCTCTACAAAGTAACGCCGGCACATCTCGAAGGACGTGACATGCTTAAGCAGGCACAGGAGAAAATTGAATTGCACCTGAACCACATCAACCAAGAAGCTAAGGATGTACCAACGAAACTTTGGCGACGCATATCATCGTCGAGTCCAAATCGACGTGCTTCCTGCGAAATCGATATGATAAACATCAAACTACGCAAAATGGCCATTGACGTTCTCGAATGGAATCACGATGAAGTACGTTTTGCCATGGAGGGGAAATTACTCTATACACAGCCAACTGATAGCAATTGGAAGAAAGCGCGCACCATCAAGCTGACACCGGTGAATGCACTACTGGTTACAAATGGCAAGGTAAGACACTTACGCAACAGTTTGTAAGCAAATAGCAAAGTAAACCCAAATTCTGCCCACTCCGCCGCCCTAAATTGTAAGCTGCTTTAGTATAGAGGAAGGAGATGTGCTCTGAGATGATGTGCTCTTGGTTAAAAGTTGTTGGTTGTTATGCTTTGATAACAGCACTTAAAAATGATGGCACTCAAGTTTAGTGTTTGATTTTCAGTGTACGAAATTGGTAAACGTTTTGGGGCTTGTTGTATCCTTTTCTAGGAAATTTGATATCGAATGTTTGCATTAACTGAAAATAATGGATTTCAAAAGTTAACTCAAAATTCAGTTTGTAAATTGAAAAAGGTAAATGCGTAGTCGAGTAGAATTTCTAGGAATAAATGGGCAGCAAATAATTGAGTAGAGTTATCGGTGCGAGGAATTTATTACTAAACGGAAGAAATATTAAATTTTCATTTGATTTAAAATGATTTTATATAAACGATTTCCTTAAGCAGCACAACGGCTTCCTCTTAAGCCGTATTCACGTTAATAAAATCATGTACGTATATCCTTAGCAGCCTGACTGGCAAAAAACAATGAACAACGAAAAGTGTACCTAACATCCACTCAGCTTCATGTAGTTAAGTGTGCCAAGTAAGTGCGTATTTCGAAGTTTACAATAGTTTTTCCCTAACAATTGCTGCCGACATACACGTTTTCTCGTCGTCGTCATCGTCGTCATCGTCGGCGTTGTTGTTTTTTTACTTAGCAACGCAGTTTTCGCTTATTCACTCACTACACTATATAGTATCTTTGTATTTTCAACATTTTAACATTGTTTTCATTTTGTATTTTCTATTTTCTATGCTTTTTTACGCTATCTCTCAAATGCTGCTGCTTTTATCTGCACGGCAACATACACAAACGCACAGCCAAGTGCCAATTATAAGGCAGAAAAAGTCATGTCAGATAAACTGAATTTCCCAAAGCATACCGGAATCAGAGAGGCATCGTTGTTGGTTGTAAAGGAGAAGTGCGGACGTTATACACTGATACGTGAACCATTGTATTTGGACAGATGTGTTGTGTGCAGTGAAGCGGATTGGGATGATTATTTCGAAGTGCAGGAAATTTCATCGAAGGACACTTTTATATTCAAAGTGAGTATTATTAAATGCAACAAAGATTGAAAAAATTAACATTTTCAGATACTATTCCAAACACTATCATTCCTGGAAGTTAGTAAATTGGTTTTTCATTTTTCAGTTGGTGCGAAAAGTTTTAATCGTTACTATTACTAAAATAGTTACAACAGTTTGTTATCTTATAGAACGCAAGGCAACACAAGGTTTCCGATAGTTGTCCTTGGATGTCAAATGAAAGTAGCACAAAACGATATTTTTTTTTTGTAAAAGTTAATTTATTATATTTTAAAAATAAGGATTTTGATATATTATCCTTAAAGTTAGGTTATACATGTACTGCTGTTGACTAAAGTCGACATATACAGGTTAGGTTAAGTTAAACCGGTCAATAAGTTAGGCTTATTGGCTCATTATGTTACCGTATATATAGGAATAACTCAGGGTTTAAAACCACCTAAAACCTTTGGCGAAGCTCAAAATGCTGTTTACATACCTATTTAGATAATCATGTTACTCATTGCGTTTGCCATATTCTCAAATATATGTCGCATGTTTTATTAGCTGCATAAGAACTATTGATATCGATAACTATGGCTTGAAAGTTGAGAATATCAAACTGTGTTGATACTCCTGTTTGGTAAGGTTTGGCAATCCAAAATTGCTGTATATGTAGCGAAGATAATCCTCAAGCCTTTAACGAATCACCATGACATCCACTAAATTTTACTGTTTGCTGTGTGGTTTACACTCAGGAACTACCGTTACGATGAATGGCGAACGCTATCGTGTCATGTTGACTAAAGTTTTGTCATCACTTTCTAAAAATCAAACAGTTAAACATCGACAATATTTGGTTCCAGTTCCAACGAGACGACGCAACTTGCAAAACAGCAGTCGATTTAATGTGAAATCAATTCAGTAACAACTTTATGTTTAGAATTGGTCCTGTTAATTAGCACCCTCGATTACTTTTATGGGGCTATGTTGTCATTGGTTTATACCGAATAACAAGCAGCTCTTAAAGCATTAGAAGCCAATGTTCATGCCACCATGTACGTCGACGCTATATACATATATTGCAAAAAATAGTCAAAAATTGGACTGATCGAATGGACCATATAACTCGTAGCTGCGCTAGACATATGTCGGAAATCATATTCATAAAATAAATGCCATGAAATTATCTGCCAGATAAAGAACATTTTATTCCTACAATATTTCTCTCTTGCATTATCATTTTAAGTTCTCATGCAGCTAAAAAAACACCCAACAAATATAAATATATAATGTTAACTGATGTCATCAATAATTAATATGTTCATTGCTAAATTTTTCTTGTTAGACAAAAAGATATTCAGTCAATTCAAATATCACAATAGTTTTCTTACTCCATCAAGTCGTCTTTTTTTTTTTTTGGAATACCAATGAAATCTTGTCTGTTTTGAAACTTACAGGATTTTGTTTTGGAAACTTATTCCTGGCATGTTAGGTAGTTCGTGTTCTTAATGAACGGGTGTGGTCATGCATAATATAGTATCTATATACCTTAAGCCAATGCCATATCAAAACTATGGTTCAGCAGCCATTTATTGTTCAGCTCAGACTTCATTCAATCCGACCCTTATCTTTTTAAATCCTTTCTACAGCAGATGCATTTTTATCCAAGTACCACCGTTAACACCACTGTACTACAAGAATACTACTATTATCGTTATAGCGTGTTATAGTTTTGGATATAAAAGTCTTATTTACTCGACTTTAAGGTGATCAGTAATATAGTACTAATTCTAAAGCGGATAAAATGAGAAGCCTATCCTTCGCATACTTGTTGACAATTAAATTAACTATCTTTAAGTCAAATATGAACATAATCTTGCTAAAAAGAGATAAGGGTCACCTTGTACTACAGATTTAACTTATTCAGTGTGAAGAGATATTTTTACCCTTCTCTTGTGATGTTCGTGAATAAGTGTCTAAAGCATTTTTACTTAATAATAAGTGTGATCTATTAATTGATCCTGTACTGTAATCACGTGGGTGTTCCACTACTGTGATCACTACTACTGTCATCACTTGAGTGCTCTACTACTGTGATTACTTGGGTGCTCAATTATTGTGATAACTTGGGTGTTGCGCTACTGTACTCACTTGTATGATTTATTACTATAATCACATGAGTAATGCACTATAAGAAGTGCTCCACTTAATTATAACATTGAGTCATTTATATATATAAATGATATATTTATATATATAAATGATATATTTATATATATAATATATAAAAGTATATTCGGAACTCTAGCATGTATTCCCGATAGCATATAGATTGTATTGAGCATTGATTGAATTGATGGATCATTCACAGAATCAAGCAACTCTAGAGCTCTGATTTTGAAGCATTTTTCAACACTTTCGGTTTTTAAGTCTTTGGGAATATCTTCATTTCTGACAAACCATTGCAAAAATTAAATCAAGGACACGCTGTTAAGTTTGTATTTCTCAAACGGTAGATGAAACAGTACACGGAGTAGTTTAGGTCTAACTATTTGTTTATAAAGGTTGAATTTATTGTTCTGTAAGAATACAACTGACCCGTTCAACCTTATGAAAAAGTATGCGTTTGATTATTTTCATTTCTGCAATAATTAAATGCATACTTTATAAATTTAAATGGATCAGTTGATTTCTGATTTTGTTTTCCTAACAGAAGTATAGAATAATCTTATGTCAGTTAATACAAACATTGAGCTATTGCTTTGAATTTGTTTGTGTGCAAAATATTTGGTTATCGGATTGAATTTGTGTTGTTTGTGTTTTTATGCTGTACGTTAGAAGTAAGGGCTTTTATTGCGTGTTACTCTTTACATATTGCAGCAATACGATAACTAATTTAGTGTTAGTATTTAGTATTTAAAAATAGTTAAAGCAAAGATTTATTTTTCATACTTAACTTACCTTAAAGAATTGTAGAATTGTAGCTTGATAGACTTGTGCTACTGGTTCATGCTATTTAAAAATTCGATTTGTCATATTATATAAAAAGTTTGTTAGCGTCTCTCTAGGCATTTGATAAAAGCATTCAATAGTAAAATGAGTTCAATATTGAAATAAAAGAAGTAATAGTAATAATGGCTTTATGGGAAGCATTCAATGATAACAAAATGAAGTATTATCTCTCATTTTGTAAACGCAGCAGCAATTGAAATTGTTGCATTAAAAATGTGCGAAAATATTTCAATTCAATATGCTCAACTATTGAAAAGCTAGCACAATATATATCTATTTAGTTCTATGTGCATATAAAGTTAGATTTGTATATATGTATATATATGTATAGATTTGTGAGCATGCAAATGTTCATTATTTTCCTTACTTCCGTTTTACTGACTGTCAATTCAATTTACAATTTTTTCCAATTGAACAAAGTGTCTCCGTTGCTCTTTACGTACTTCTGATTTCATTAGAAATTCTTCGATTTCGATTTTAACTAAAGGATTTTCGATACCTATTCACTGTGCTTGTCTTTTGTCTATTTACAGGCTGAGGATGGCGTACGTACCAAGCAATGGTACACTCAACTGCAGTATCATGCACAGGGCATGGGCGCATGGCGTAAACGTCGCAACGCCTTGGCAAATATCATGATCAACGGCATGTTGGCACGAAGTTAAATGTATCCATCCAACAATTTCACATCCAAGATAGACTGCAATTTCTGCATGCCCCGATGAAAAAAAAAACTGCAACTATACTGCAACTTTTGGAAATTCAAAAAGGATTTTATGCATCACCGAAGGATGAGTAACGATAGCAATTCGCAATTGTAATTGCAATGCCAACGAACGAAGTTTATAAATGTAACAAAAAGCATCAAAAAAATTTTTAAATTAAAAAAAAAATATGTTAAATAAAATTAGTTTAAAATTAATTTTAAAATGAAAATTATTTGCATTTATTGCAATATGTGAAAAATTTTATTAACAGAAAAATTTCATTAAAAAAACTATGTAAAATTAATTTACTATAAAATTAATAAATACCTTAAAAAATTGTAATGTATTTAGTTGTCTATGACTTTAGTTGAGAAAATAATAATTATGTTTAAAATTAAGTGATGATGATTTATGGTAATTAGTGTTTATATAAATATTTATATAATCTTTTTTTCTCACTTACACTTTTGAACAAATTTTTTAATGACGTTAATTATATATACATGTATTAAACAATTTATATATATATAACTATGCTACAATATTAATTATTATAAATATCAATATTATATATAATAAATATAAATAAATACTAAATATAATCTCAAATACAATTAAAATTCTGCGTTTTTTTTTTAAATACATATTAATATAAAAATATTTTTTTTTTTAATTTTATTTTGTTTTTTATTGAATCTTCTAAACATCAATTTAGAACTAACAATAAATTATCGCTGCTAATTGCTGTATTAGAAGAGAAAAAATAGATAATTAATTGTCTTTAGTCAAAGCTTCGTTTTTATGTCGGGCATTATTTTTGAATAGCCAGGTTTATATAGTTGCTTTTGAGTTGCTGGGTTCCAGTGCTTTGGTTAAGATTGTTTGCAAGTGAGTTTTAGTGGTTCCTGAGTTTGGTTTTGTACTTTTGTGTGTTCCTGACAATTACATCTGTGACCGTAATGTTTCGAAGAACTCTATGAATATTTTTTATATTTTTATATATATGTTATATAAAATTATTATATATTTTATATGTTTATAAAAATATAAAAATGTTAAAACAAACATAAAAACTAAGGCAAGCAGACCTTAAGTAAACATTAAGTTTATGTATATTAATTCCGATTTAAATATGTAAATTTATTTCGCTAATGTCAGCAACTCGGCATGGATTTTCTTTAACTTTTAAAACGCATAAATTTTATGCATAAATGTGAAAAATTGTTTAGGTAAGAAGTACTTGAACTTTAATGCTCTTATTATGGGCTCTCTAACATTTACATGCGCCATTTTATGTGCCATTTTAAGTGCAAGAATAGATACTTCACGGCGGTCCTTTCGAACCAACCCATAAAGCGCAGCCTTAACATTTACGTTTTTCTTTAGAAATTTTTACGTTGCCTGCCTTCCTGCCTTCCTGCGTTCCTGCCTGCCATGGCTTTTGTTCTTGTCGAAGTCTTAGACTGCGTCTACTTCCGTGCAGCTTAAGTCCATAAAATTACTTATAAATCTTATTATGCTTTATTATTTTCTAACGCGCATAGATTTATGGCAGGAAATTAAGGTGCCTGAATTTGCTGCTTTGGCATTGGCTGGCTGACTGGCAGTAGCTGGAAATCGTATGAAAATAACTCATATTCGATGGTGGGTAAGTATAGTGGCTTCCACCTCCTGCCTACCTAGCTACACAGGAAAGAAAAATTAACAGTACCAAGCTAGAGTAGCGTGTTTATTTTATTGCTCGTGATGCATTAAAATTGATCATAAATATTAAAATGATTTGCCTTTATTGTTTGTTAATATTTTTAGAAATTTGTTAGGATATTTTGATTTTATTTTGTTTCGTTATATCGTTTTTTACACTTCATAAATTATAAAGATTGAAAATTTGTTAATTATTGCGGAAGTTTAATGAGAATGTATACTTTACCAGTACATACCCAATTAAAAATAATATCATAAATGGCACCGAAATAGACTCTATCTCAATAACATCAGTTATATTAAACAATATTATATTTTAAGTAATTTGTAATTCTGTGAATTTATTTTTGTAAGGTAGTGCCAGGTAATGGCACCTAAATAGGTGCTGTCTCGACTTAAATGGTTCAATGGTTCAACAATATTATATTCAAAGAAATTTACACTTACTTGTTATTTTATTTTTATTAAAATTATTTTTATACTCACTTATTTCTATATTATTGTGATAATTATAACCACTTTTAGCGTATTTTTCGTTTAGGTGGTTATTTGGACGTTGTCATTTCAATCGCTTACAGCTGTATAACAAATATATAGCAACCTTAACAAAAACGTTTGATGGTTTTTTTTCGTCACCGTTAGGTGACTTTACACCAATCCAAAGGTGTCTCAATACAATCATCCTCCTGCTTGTCAGTGCTGGACATGATCACAATATATGCACCTCTGTCTACTTTTCTTCTAGGAATAATCTGCAAGTGTCTTCCTCAAAAAGAGTTAACTTTTTGAGGTGATGCTTGAAGCTTTCATTATTATTATAATTAATAATTATTATTATTATAGTTAACTAATGATTTCTCTTATCAAGCATACCGTGAAGTTTGAGAGTATGTCGGAACTCAATTCAAAAAATCATTTGGAAGCGCTACCAAGTTCTTGATTGCTAGGTCTTTGAGCAAATCATGATTACTAAATAGTATTTCTCATTTAAGTGTAGCAGTACTGTGTCTGAGATGCAACTGTATATGATATATGCTTCTAAGGTATACCTAGTAGTTTGTATGTACTACTTGACAATGATATTTAAAAAAAAAAGTTGAAAATAAAAGATAATTATGTTTTCATAAACATATATGCCTTACTGTCAATAATTATTTATTAGAAACGCTTGGTAGAATAAAGGTTATAAGTCAAAATTATTCTACTTACGTTATGCCACTTGCCAAAGAACGCGTTAATCTTCGTAGATTAAACATCCATAAACCTTTTAGAATTATTTTTTTTTTTTTTCATAAATTTATTTTATTTTCATAAAATAACTGTTATTCTGGCATTTCTAATAATTTTAACGAAAAAATATAATTCATTAAAAGTTTAAATTTAATTAAAAAAAAAAAAATAACGCAAATACTCGTATTAATTATGGCATATTAATAACTATAACGAACGAATTAATGGTAGTTAGTCAAAATTTGCGTTTCCTTGGACATAACATTTTGAGGACCCAAAATAAAAATATGATTTTCAAGCAATTTCATGTCCACGTTGTAGTTCTTGTTGGGCAAAGTCCACGAGAGTTCTAACTAAAGTTAAGATTTCTAATTGTATATCTCTCATTCGTTCCAAAAGATGCTCTAAAATTTTATTAGATTAATTATTAAAGTATATAAGCATAAATAAAATTAATTGTAAAATAATACAAAAAATAATATAATAAAGTTATAAATAAAGACTTACGCCTATCATCAACTTCATCTTTTTCGGGAACAAGGAAACGTGCCATGTTAAGTCCTGTACAATCGCCCATTTTTTAAACTATAATCTACGTTTATATCTGTAATATGTTAAAAAATATTTGTTTTAATCGAATAAAACATTTATTTGTGATTGATAATGTCAAATATATTTTCTTATGAATCATATACACTAACAATCATCCTATAAGGTTGTCAAGCTTAAAATTTTATTATATTCATATTTACATTATGATATATATACTTATATGTCGTGATTATGATTTTCGTGTTTAAAGATTTGATGATGAATTTTGCTAAAATGAACTATTTTGAACAATTTTTCCACTGAACTATGTATTCTGGGTAGTAGGAAACTTAGGTTGGGGACTAAAATGTAAATGTACATATATATGTATATCCTCCAAAAAAAAATTGTGTTTTATTTAGTAATTAATTTATTGGTATATATAATGGCAACCTTTGATATGAAACCAGGTTCTAGAAACAATACTTAATATTTTTTGCACTATTTTGTTTGCAGATCCTTTTTAAAAAGTAATGTTACCGATGTTTATTAGATGCAACAATATCTCAGAAATAAAAAGGCTAATGACAAATTTTTATTCCAAGGGACGCAATAAAGCAGCAAGTGATTCTTAACCTAAAATTTGTCGTAAATATTTAACAAAAATAAAAATTTCTACCACATTTACTTCATTCACTATATATATTATATATAATCGAAATGATTCTAGTACCCGGCTTTTGTAGCTTGTTTATCTGCAGATCCCTATTAGGTAGTAATACTACTTTTGTCAGATGCAATAATATCTATACAAAATAACAAAATAGGGAAGTTATAAATATTTAAGTTCATAGTTTTTTGCTATTAGAAACTCTTTTATAATTAACTAAAATACTTTCATATTATTATATACACACATAAATATATCTAAAAAATATTTTTATTTGAATTTTATTCTAAATTTGAATCTCTATATTTTTTTTAATATCACAGAATTATTTATACATAATTTTAAAAACTCTTATGATGTTTTTATTGTATTATTTTACTGCAGTATTATCATCTTTTCCCTTATTCTCAATTATGAGCCTTATAAGTTGGCGTCTTAAATGTGGATAATTAGAATTTGTTTCTTCTGCATTTTTAATAACTGTTCCCGATTTTATCATTATCTTCAATTGGCTTCCTAGAAAAAGGGAGGTAACAAATTTTAAAATGTGGTTTCATATATGAGTCGATGTAAATACCTGCAGTATTTTGTTGTTCTGACGCTTGATATTTAAAGTCTTTCTGCATTTTGCTTATTAAAATTTATATATTATATATAATATCAGTTTATATTATATGACGCTTTGAACTTTTTTAAACATATTATACCTCAATGCGTTCGGAAAGAATTTGTTAGACAACTTCTTTGTTAGTTGTATGATTTACACAAAGCGGTACATCTTAAGATTATTTACTACATTGGTTTGGGATTATGGATATGAGGTATTATTTGTAGTTAAAAACAATTTATAGATTTTTTGTCAAAAATTTTTTTGAAAAATCCGTATTATAGCAGGAAGAAATCAATATAAATTTAATTTTGGATGAAAATATTGTTAAGTTATTATATACATTATATGCATATTTTATATATATTATATACACAGATTATTTAAAGTTATGTTTTTGATACATTTTAAAATGTGTTTAAATTTAAAAAGCTTCATATCATTATTGTCAATTTCGAGTTTTAAATATGACCGTCAGTCAGGTATTAATAATCATGTCCTGTGTATATCATATATATAACACCGTTTTCGATTAGTAAGCCTGGGGTAACTTTTTCAATCGAGATTCACTTTTAGTGCAGTTTTTATTTTCGATTGGTGAATCTTGAGTGAAATCTATAGCAATCCAGATTAATTTATAACACTCTTGATATTTTGCCAGAGTAGCATGATATAAATGCCTACTAACACAGCTATAAGGAGTAAATCTAGGTGATAATTACTAATTGAAACTTATAAGAAGTCTCGTATATTTATTCTATCCTCATTGTTTACGATCAGTGTTTACACTTTAACTTTCAAACTTAACAATTGGACCGATTTACACTATCATGAACATAACATGAACTTAAAAACCGGTTACTTATAGATGGAAGAAGGAAGAGAGTGTGATGTGAGTTCATGAATTTCACGCAATGAAATTTGCTGCAATTCTTCAGCTTGACATGCATACAAGTACAATGTTTTGTTTATGTTTATCTTTTAATGCTGAATACTCCCAATTTCTGTGCTCTGCACTACTACACACAAGCATTTTATACGTTTACACGGAACAAAACAAATTTCACGCTCATGACAGTTCATGATAGTGTAAACTGAACTGACAGTTTATGTTGTCGTCAAGTTCATCTCACGTTCATGACAGTGTAAATAGGCCTATAAGTGTAACAAAAAATACAAAAACCGAAATTTTTCTTTTTGAAATTCGCTTATGAAAAATGTTTCGCCGCCATATGTCTCAATGTTCAGAGCTAAATTTCTATATGTAAACAATAAGAGATTTATAGGACTTTTGTGCATTTCACCATTTCTACTTTGATTTAATAAATAAAATCTTAAATTTCCTCACTTCTATATTTTTGTTTACAATCTGTTTTCGTCAAATTCATTTTGATACACAGTTCTATCTTATATTGTTTGTCAAATTTTCTACCAATATTGCCATATCGGAGTTTTTTAATCGTATTTACTAATAGAATAAATAAAAAATACTCACTTATCTAGGATATCCTTGCATAGATTTTTAGTGAATTTTATATGACAAATGTAACTCATTTCACTAGGTATTTTGAAATAAACCCGAAAATAATGTCTCACATACACACAAAAATTAAAAATCTATTATTCTAGGTGTAAACACAATGAAATATTTTACTGCAGAAGTTCTTTTTGAAATCTCGTGTCTAGTTGATTGTGTTTACAGTTTATTATAGTATGTTTAGATTATAGTATTAATAGCATATATCTCATTATGTCATCATAAATCATCATTATATATAACATACATATTTAATTACATGTATATATATGTATATATATATTTATATATTGTATATAAATAAGCTCATATAATAAGAATATCAGAACAAGGCTACTTTGCTACACTCATCGGTTAGTTAAGATGCTATAATAAGCTAAACCAGTGTAAAAAAAACGAACTTTGAAGCGTTACTATTTTTTGGTCAAGTTATAATTATAATAAAGTTGTTAAGCAATAATTAATAATGTGAGAAATTACACACAGAAGCTGTAAGTTCAAGAAGACCGGCAAATGAACAGTTAGGATTTTGCTAAGAAACTGAAGATTAACTACTATACTTTATCACTTTAAGCCATTTGAATAAAAATGATTAAGAAAGAACTTCATTGTTTAGGTACCTCATATATAAATTGAAAAATATTTTTTCACTTAAATATAAATGTTCACTGATTTAATTGAAATTAATAATATAATGTAATAGAGTACATATATTTTCTCATTTAGGCTGTTTTGCTCATAATAGCCACTAATGAGGATGAAAGTCTTTCACATAAATGAACTCATTATCTATAAATCAGCTCATTTAATACAAAAATGTCGAATACAACATTTAAAAATAAATTTCTCATAAGGGAAATGACCAAAATTTGAAATATCTGTCATATGTTTTATATGTAAAATGTAAACAAACTACAGCTAAGCTGCAAGCAAAGGCACTAGGTCAATCAGTATTTAATAAAACCCTTGTTTTTAAAAATTGAATACATAATTGATTTATAATATGTATATAACTGATTTAATATATCAATTAGGTATATACTCGTATTTAATTTTTTTATGTGATATATTATTAAGTGAAATTTATGAAAGTTTATAAATGTTTTATTAGCTGCATAAATGAGCTCATTATAATGTGAACGTTCACTCATTAATATAAATGAGCAAGTGTCTAAATGAGACAATATCAATGTACTATAAATAGCAGCTTTGAAAATATTCCATTGTCAGTTTTTCATTTGACCTAATGACCTTTAAAGATGATTGAGAAAAAAACTTGCATTATTCTAAGATATAACTAGAAAAGTCAACAAAAAAGAAATTATAGTTCCACATGAAAAATGAGAGGAAGTTTCATAAAAAATAGTAATAATATAAAGAAATACTTACTAAAAAAGGCTGATATCAGAAAAGCTGGTGAAGAAATGAATGATTAAAACAGACTCAAACTATTCATTATCTCTTAGAATGATTATACAAGACAGTTTTTTTTTTTGAATCTTTAAAAAGTTTATCGTATATATTTTTTGTTTTTGTAAGAAAGGCGAAAGCTGTGAACTGTTTAATTTTGCTTTTGTCATAATTTCATCAAAAGGCGCATATAAAAATCAGGTCACAGCGAACAAACAAAAACTTTTGAAATCCTAAACGCAATTATCCTGCACAAACACTTGCCACCTTTTTATGGATTTAAGTTTATTCCTGGCATGTGCAACTTACAACCAAGTCAAGTTAAAATCAGGAAAGAATAAACTGAACCGCCCATAGAACCGTTCACGTTTTTTCACACACACACACACACACACACACAGATAAAACTACTCACACATACTCTGAAATACACGTGCACTGACATTTATAAAAGCCAAGTTAAGATTTTTATGACGAAACAAAAACATAAGATAATAAAAAAAAAATAAAAAAAATAGAAAAAAATAAAAGAAAAATATATGGAAAATAAATGAAAAATAAAAAGAAAATAACGCTGATGAACAAGTACAAGAAATGCAATAGATTTTTAAGGATGTTTTTGCATTTCTTTCCTTTTTGAGGAGAAGGAAAATAACATTTCCAAAGCACGTAAGGCAAACATGAACATTATATTGTTTGAGCAGACTTCATTACGATGTTTAAACAGAATTTTTAAAATTTCTTATATGACATGGCATGCATCCAATGCATCCACTGCATCCATTGCATCCATTTCACAAATTTAACGATCACAATCTGTTCGGACATGAGGTAAACAAAAGACGAAGAAACTAAATAAGAAGTGGAAACTTCTCAAATTGCTACAAGTTGGAAGTGCTGAAATCGAGAAAAATGGGTTATATTTCAACAAAAAAACAAAAACTAAATTAAAAAAAAAATGGTTTCGAAAAAAAAAAACAAATATGAACCTCTAAAAATATTTTATATATACATACAGTTATATTATTTTAAAATATTTTCAAATAATATATTATTTTTCATAAAAAATTTTATTTGATTATATATTGAGTATATAAAGAGAAGAGAGTTGAGGAAAGAATAATAAACACATCATAACAGAGTATATAGTGCCAGGAATAACTGATTATATATCCTCTTGCAACATTTTTTTACGAGGATATGAAGCTCACAGTCTTGATCGAAGTTTTAAAGAAAGACGACCTAAAAAATAATAATATAACTCGTACAAAAACATCATATAATTCCATGTTAGAATGAAAATCTATTGAAAGTAATGAAATTATTTATCTAAGATAAAAACTAAACTCAACTCAGAGAAATAGATACATAGAGGCACACGTCTGACTCACTTTAAAGAAGTGTGGCAAACAGTTCAATCTATTGGAAGATATGAATTTATTTATTTAAGACAAAAACTTAATTCAACCCGGAGAAATAAATTCATAGAGACACACGATCACTTTAAAAAAAGTGTAAAGATCAGTTTATTTACCTGCACCATGAAAGTAGAAACACAGTAATTTTCAACCACAATATGCATTCACTCTTGTGGGGCAATTCCAGCAAGCTCAACTCAGAGAAATAGATACATAGAGACACACGATGTCACTCACTTTAAAAAAGTGTGGAGATCAGTATAATTACCTCAAACATGAAAGTAGAAATACAGTGATTTTCACCCACATTATGCATTCACTCTTGTAGGGCAATTCTAGCAAAGGTGGTTAAAAGTATTTCAAATTTTTTTTTAAGATTGAACAAAAGACTTTTTGTTATTCTGTCACAAAAGTATATTAAAAAAAGTTTTTTCATTTGTAATTCGTGGTAGAAAGCAGTTTTGTTCCATTGCAACGTGGTGAAATCAAAAACAGCTGTTAATCGCTACCGCATGCAAGTTAAGACAGAGCTGCCATAACAGTATAATTTTTAAAAACTTCCAAAACTTGATATTAACAGTGATATTTAACTCGATATAAAATTATATATAGAGAACGTTGGTATCAGCTCATTAATTCTTTTACTGTAGTTATAAATTGTTTCCTAATTAGTATTTTATATTGTAAAGAGGACTATCCGTAAGATAATGCGCTTTACCATATGTGCTCTAGCCAAGGAGTCGGTATATTAGTGTAAAAGACGATGTTGTGAGACTAAAAAAAAAAACTCCATTGGAAGAATTTTATTTTGTGAAACTGATTTATTAAATGATAGAACTATAAAATAATAGATATTGAGCAGAACTTTATTAATTATTTGAGTGGAATGATGCTTCTGAATGCTTTTCCTTCTTATGTTTTTTTTCTGCATTCACCTAACTTCGCTTTCTGTTATTTTTTGATCAGAACTATATCCATTTTTGTTATTATTATAAATGGTTTAATAGTGGAATAGTTTAATGGAATTTTTGATCGTCGAACGTATTAACTGTCAATTGGCAACTGTACACATATGATATGATTTTACTCATATGATTTACTTCAAATCACTTCTACAAATCACTTATCAGAGTTCTTTT
>NC_051846.1:34852354-34858661 GCF_002237135.1 Teleopsis dalmanni
TTTCAATCGATGGGACACGCATTGGCTGAAACAGCACTGATTCCTACGAGAGGTCGAAAATTGAGTGTCTGGTTGGTTTGCTTTAAAAGAGAACAATTTTTTTGGCGTGGTATCCACAAATTGCCAGAAAGGTGGTCAAAATGTGTAGAAAGCAATGGCCAATACTTTGAATAAAATATTTTTTACTTTCCTATTAATAATTAGTGTTTTATTTTCACCAAAAAACGCTCATTTCATACCGGTACACCTAATATAAGTATTTATATAGCAATATTTTTCATTATTTTAACAAAATATTTACTTTGTACTATAATTATGAAAAGTGACAGTTATGTTTCATATTGCATGAAAATGAATAAAATTGTTGTTGTTTTCAATGTATAAAATTGAGATTGAGCGTTATGCAGTGTCTCGGGCACGTCAAATTCACTCATTCGGGCTTTACCGAAAATGCATGTTATGCAGAGTGTCACATGTTTACAATGTTTTGGTACTTTTTGGTTGTGTCTAAATTTAAAAGGAAATTTAGATATGCTCACTTTCAATTTGCCACCAAAAATAACTAGCAAGAAATAATTTATAGGGGGAATAACAAGAAATAATTCAAATATAATAATAAATTAACTTTATTACAGCCTTTTTGAGTTTTTTCTTGCTGGTTAATTTTGGAACTGAGCATATCTAAATTTCCTTTTAAATTAAGACACAACCAAAAAGTACCAAAACATTGTAAAAAAACGAAATTGGCAATACTGATCTGACACTCTGCATAACATGCATTTTCGGCAAAGCCCAAAAGAGACAATTTAACCGTGCCAGAGACCGACTACATAACATGGCCCATACAAATCTTGTTAATTTAACTTGATTTACTATCGAAATCAAGAATTATTCCAGCGATAGTTGAAATTGGAACCAAAACTCGCGTGTGAACATAGTATAAATTAAATCGTTTAACCTAAAAATGATGTACCATAATAGTTATCTATATACAAACTAATTTATTTATTTTTTACGTCTTAATACACTTATACTATATCTTTAATAAGCTCACCAACGTACTGGCTTACTGAAACCGCTTTCCACTCTACTCTTTAATGCAATTAATTTAAAGATTAGTTTTCTTTTTTTTATTGTTTTGTTGAATAAAAGCAAAAGTAAATCAATTCATATAATAGAAAATTGTTATATAAAAAAATTATCGCTGATTTGACCCCACACTGTCGGTGATGTCAATAAGGATAGACCAAAGAAATCCAGGCTGCAGGCTACTATGAGATCTTGTTCCATTTGTGGTTTTCATTGTTTTATCTGCTGCTGCTTCTATTGAAATCCATTTTCAGCTTATTTCTCCAGAGAATTTTCCCATAAGCAGCATGGCAATAAATAAACAATATCTGATGTCTGCCATACTACCAAAACGAACAAAGCAGCATAAAGAAATTGCAATTTTTTAATTAAGAATGCATTTTGTATCGTAGAATATTTGCGGTTAGTGTTTTGTTATGTACATACCTAGCAACATACGACATATAAACAAACTATGCATAAAAACCAGCATGAAGACGGGAATTTGTAATAAATCTGCAAAAAGCAAAATAATGTTCTCCCCAAAAAAAAAGGGAACCATTCAAATCAGACCATACAAAATTCATAGGCGTAATAGCGATCATTGTCATTATTGAAGAACCGCAAAATCCCCAACAGTATTGCCAGTTCAATTTTAGTGTCGCCGCCATTGTGTCAAAAGTCAAATTGTATATTTGTTTGCTGGCTCCCATAATATATGTTGGAATTTTAATTGCAATTGATGCCAATAAAAAGAATGGCATTAAAAAAATAGTGTAAATAAAATTGCACTTACAAATAGAATACAAAACAAGAGCGGTGATGAGAAAATTCTTCACTCGCATATTTTGAGATAAAATCGCAATTATATCTGTATGAGTACAAAAAGGTAATAACAGATTGAAAGCTTTAGAAATCTGCATTTGAATGTGCCTTTTCTTTTTCATTATTTTTTTTTTTTTATATTGTATCTTTTTGGTTTGCTTTTATTGCATTTAGTTTTTGCTTTATAATGTTTTGCTGTGGAGCATCTAAATTGCTTTAATAACCTCATCCACTAGCGCGTATCCGCTTGTTGACATTTTGCATCCACTTTTCAGTATATTTTCATTGTTAATTTGTTTTTCTGTTATTGTTTTTGTTGTTGTTATTGTTGTGTGCTCTTGTTGCAGCGATTGTGTTGGTTCTGCAATTGCCATCATGGCATCGCCATCATGTCTGCAACATATGGCTTAACGCTTACAACAAGCGTTTCCACATTAAAAAATAAAACATTTCCGACAGCTCGGCTTCATTGTCTGATGCTTGAAATAACAGTTTGCAACACTGGTTTTCTATTTCCATCTTTCCCCTCGTAGTTTTTCATTCAATTTACGGATTGAGAGCCTTGATAGCTCCACAAACAATGCCTGCATTTAGTGTCGCATTAAAGTTGTTACATTTTTGGAGCGTTACTGACATGTCATGCCTTTAAATTGCTAAAAGGAAAAATTGCGTGGATGTGAACGTATGTGCATATCCAAAAAAGCCAGTAGAATATTTTATTGTTATTCAATAGCACAGTAATTGTTGACTTGATCATAAAAAGAAAAAAATTTACTAAAGTGGGTTATTTTTTGTTAGTATCTGAACTGTGGTTTGTTGAATTGAACTCACGTGGAAGTAGGTGGCTCTGAAGTGCTAAATAATGTTAATAAGAACTTGTACTTATACTATGTTTTTTATATAGTATGATATTTATAAAAATGGCATTTATTGTATTAAAAAAAGGCATTTTAAGTTAAACTAAATTTGTAATTCTTTTTCATAAAGGAATGAATAGAAATACATATTACTATAGCAATATAGTTTTTTTTTCCTGTACCATACTTAGAAAGACTTGAAAATAAATCATAGTAGTTGGAACTACTACTACTACTACTACTACTACTACTACTACTACTACTACTACTACTACTACTACTACTACTACTACTACTACTATTCAAATCGCTCTCATATGAAAATAAAAAAAAAACAATTCCAAATTTTATTCATACAATTTGGTCATAACCAACGACTTATAACATGATGTATTATTTTAGGACCCTCTTATGTAGAGCGTCTCGGGTACGCCAAAATTGACTCTTTCGGGCTTTGCCGAAAGAGAGCGAGTGTAGAGTGTCACATCAGTATTGCCAATTTCGTTTTGGTAATTTTTGTTCGTGCCTAAATTTAAAAGGAAATGTAGATATGCTCACTTTCAATTTGCATTGAAGCACTAATATGGCGTCACCTTAACAATTTTCACTTATAGACTTATAATTTAATTATCATGAAATTGTAATACCTTTTCGGAAGTTCCAGCTTTTCCAAATATATTATTATAATTAATTAATTTTATATGATAATAAATAATTATAAGGGAAAGAGCAGTTTCAGATTTATAACCCACCATATACCAAATTAAATATGTATTTCTATATATTTTATTTTAATGTTAAATCTGTTACAAAATTCATTCTTAAATTTAAGCATACAATATTTAATCTAATCATTTTGAGTGTGTGTTCTATGACAGAGATAAGCCATTATATTATATTTATATTATATACCATATATCTATCAGGATTCTATACAGTTTATACACAAAGTTTTATTTTGTTAACTCTGTATGCATATCCACCGTAAAAATGTGCACCAAATAAATGTCCACAGTATGGTTACCCAACGTATGATCACCGATTACTGTTGCTATATTGGTCAATAATGTATATTATATGGTGAGGCTAATGATATCTCACAATATAAGGCTTTTTACTATTGTAAGATTGTTATTATATTTATGACTTTTATAAATTTCAAATGTAATAAAAAAAATTTATTTTATTCTGCAACTTATTTATTTGATGAGATTTACAGAAATCTTACATATAAAAAAGTTTCATTATAAAAGTTTTCTATCAGTCTTGGTATCTGATTCTAATAACCACATTTTCTGCACGCATTTGATGCCTCGTATTAACGATAAATTGTCGGATTTGCTCATATCTTTCTGAAATACAAAATACTTTTAATTCCATAATTTCAAACATGTAAGCAAATCAAATTACCTCTTTCACTCATCAAGTGAGGATTTAGAGGAGCTTTATTGATACCCGTACCATCGCCCATTGTTTAAACTATAGAGAACTTTACCTCGTACAATCTTAAACTTATAATGAAATTTGTTCTATTACCGAAGTTAGTTCTGTTTCGAATAATAGTTGCCATATAAAAATTTGTAAGTAAAATATTTTTCAGCTATTTGCACACTTCTCATCATGTTTGACATGCATATATGTCATGTAAAAGCGATTGACCATATATTACATATGTGATTTTATATAAAATAAAAAATGTTTACCTCATATTTACAACATTAATATATTTTTCAATACAATATACATTATTGTTCTTCAATCCTTTAAATATAAATGTCTTATCGCCATAGATTGTTCTCCTATATAATAATTAAACGTAGACTTATTGAACTTCTTTAACATATTGTTATATAGATT
The DNA here is from genome assembly GCF_002237135.1 of Teleopsis dalmanni. NCBI lineage: Eukaryota > Metazoa > Arthropoda > Insecta > Diptera > Diopsidae > Teleopsis > Teleopsis dalmanni. Next base: position 34,856,962 of record NC_051846.1, read on the forward strand.
TTATACATGAAAAACTGCAGATATTGTTGCTCATATATTGCAGCAATATATATTGATTTAAGTACAATAATCCAAACAGCATTTGACGAAACTTAAGTAATATGAAATACTTCGTGTTCAATTTAAAAAATAATTCTCAACATATTTTCGGCCGACCTGACTTTTTTGCAGATGTTTATATTAACATCAACACCGCCACAGATATTTTGATAATCAAATAAATGGTTAGCCCAGTCCACAACTTTAATTAGTAACTTCTCAATCCAAGTTGCAAAAATATTATTTATTACAAAAATTATCCACACAAAAGCATTAACTAAACGTAGCCTAAATTGTTGTTTAAGTAAATAGTTATCATTCTAACAACATTCGTACTTCATATAATTCATACTTTATATATATTTAATATTTGTTTTTTGGGCATCTGTCGACTTACAGCTGCTATCTTTATATATATATAACAACGATTTTATTTATATAATCAATATAAATATATATACTTAAAATTTATGAAAATTCAAGATCGAACTGCAGACAATACTACACAATCCATTTTATACAAATTGTCGGTCTGGGTTTTATTTTATTCTGTTTAAAAATAAATAATTTTTATTTAGTTCTCAAAAATAAGTTACATACAGAATTTTATTATAGCCAGAAAAAAAATCATAGTTACATTTTATTTGTTTTAACTTTCAGAGCAAGAATAATAATTATTTTTTCGTTTCAAAATAGCGAGTAAAATGTGCGAATTATTTTTGAATAGAAAAATAAATGCCAAATAATAATAATTATTTTAAAAAATATATGTGTAAATTTGTTTTTTAAAATATTTTAAAGTAGAGTGAATAGCTTACAAAAAGTCTTGTCAGAAAATTTCCTTTCACAACAAAGTTAATTATAGTATAGCCTTAAAGGCTCATATCACATTTGAGTAAAGTTAAGGATTAAAATGTTTTTGCACAGTATACTGCGTCTAGTGGATTGCAATTTTACCCATGAGTCGATGTATAATACTATCCTTTTGCCATTTTTGTTCTTTAAAATTTTTTATATTTTTAAAATATAAATCTTGAACAATTTTTTAATATTCGTTAATATTCGTTAAAATTTGAAATGAAGATTCGCAATAGATGCTCTATAAACCCGCAAGGATTTTTTTTTTTTGACATATGGTTTTTGTTTTGTTGATTATACACAACAAATATATAAATATTTTATAATTAAAAATAATTCATTTAAAAAAAGTAAACAAAATGAATAATAGAATGGAAATGTTAAGCATTTATTATCTTATTGTTTTAATATATTCCCATTTGTTATTATTTTTACTCATATGATTTTAACGATTGATTGGAATTTTGTAACATACTTCCAGTGAACATTCACAATAGACTGATTTTTGAATTTGACTGCACTGAAACTTAAGACGTAAAATTTTTTGCGAGCAAAACCTAACTCTGTATATTTTAAGAGTATTGTTGTTGCTTCACATGTGTTTTTTTTTCGTAAATTGCGAGTATTTTTTACTACTCTGAAAGAAAAAAGATATGGAATGTAAATAGGTATTGAAAATGGAGGGGATGGTTCAGGGGTAAGATGCGATTAGGCTATGTTATACAGAAAGTGATGGTCACGTCAAATTTAAAAAAACAAGGATATTTGATTCAAATTTCTTCACGCTGACGAGGCTTAGTTTG
>NC_051846.1:34858761-34900403 GCF_002237135.1 Teleopsis dalmanni
TGGTGTTTAGGGTGAAGTAAGACATGTTAATGAAGAATTTTATTGAAGAAATTTTTATTTTGAGAAGAATATTTAATTGTACTTCTAACAGCATAAAATAATGCATTAGAAAACTATTTTTAACTTGTGTTTTATAAAAGTAAATTGTTTAAATATATAATTGCAATATTTATGAAATATTATGCAAATATTCGGTATACACTGCAAAAATATAAAGGCTGGAAAAATAAATGATATGATGGCAAAAAAGACTATAAGGAACTAAACTTCCTTTTGCATAATGACATTCTTGATATGCTTTAGTTGTTATTTTGCACAAACTAATGTATTATTTAACTTAGTAGATTGAAAATACCTTATTCTAGATTTACAGCTATTGAAGCAAGCCATTTTTTTTTGTCCATGGAAGTTTTGTTTCGAGTTCTAACAAATAACTAAATCTATAACGATCTGAGGTCCCATATTCATAAATATGTATTACAACGTTAATGCAAGTTCACAATCTAAATAAAAAGTAAGGGAAAACTACCTTATTTTATTGAGGACAGAATTCTTACAAACTCTAAGCCTAATAAAATGTTATGGGACCAAAATTCCGCAAAGCAACCGCGATGGTAAAAACTGCTATCATTTTTTAAACAGAGGTCTTACAGCTTAAAGCTGCGAGAGAATGCCTACGTAGGGGCACCCGAAATAGTTAATTGTTAACGTTCTATTTGTTAAGTCGGTAACTTCATAACTGCACAAAAACAATTTGTGTACAAAAATTTTCATCACCTTATCGAGTCATAGAGTTATCGTCCACTTTTAAACACCCCGTACTACTTGACTTTTAAAAATTTTGAAAAAACGCTTTACAAATAATGCAAATGCATAAAAATTTTATTGTTTTAATTTATATTATATATTTATATTTAAAAAAGTTCATGTTATGTTTCATAACCAGAAAATCATTTCTCTCACGCTTTACTGGGTAATATTTGTGCGTAATTAGCGTAGTTTATAAATCGAGCTTACTATTTTACATACATTATAAAAATCGTTTCCGAGGTTTTATATAATATATAATAATATCAATGGAAAAAAAATACTTTATACTTTATGTTGTATAAAAAAAGCAAACAATTTATGCACATTAAAATCGCGCATTATTTGTAAATGAAATGTTTTAAAAGCTTTTTTTTGTTGTTATAATTTTCAAAGGGTTTTCAGTTTTCATTCAGTTTAAGCTACAATTCACAGTTTCGGGCCACAAACCCATAGACCGTCCGCACTTAGGCATAAATTTAACAGTGAATGCATTTTCTAGTATTTACGTTTTTGAAAAGTTATGCAATGAACGCAATTTGCGCATGCGCTACTTTAAATAGACAATAAAACGCTTAATAACAAATTAGTAATATTGTTCGGTTGAGGGTACGAAATAAAAACTAATTTCCACACAAAGATATGCTAATGAAGCTAATTTGCCTTAGTACTTAAGTTTATAAAGCGAAATAAACATTTTAAAATAGAAAATAAAAATTTGGTAGATTTTTCTTTGAGAAAAATATCTGAAGAAGTATTTTTATTTAAGACCGCCGTAACTTGGTTAACAATCTTGAAATTAAAAATGCCACTTGCAATAGATTTTTTTTATTGAGTGCTTAAAAGCATAACGGAAAAACTATTAATCATGCAAGCGGTAACAACTGCAGACCAGCAACAATAACAACAACATTTATCTAAATTGTATAAAAGCAAAGCAACGGAAGAGCGACCGACCGGCAGACCATTAACTTTAACAAATTAACATCAACACATGGAGAACAGATTCAATATTGGCTGCTGTTACTATTTCTGGTATTGTTACTGTTGCTGGTACTGGTGTTGCTGCTGCTGGTGCTGCTGCTACTGCTGCTCTGGCGGATGTGCAACATTTCTACACCACAACATTTCTGCAACAGATTTTATGCATTGCAAACACATTGGCCATGGTCAGCGCTCTGTGGCTTTTTTAAAATAGCAGAGTTCGTGCTCGTAGCACAAATAAGAAACTTAGAAATTAGTACGGAAAATTTCGTTGGTCATGGAGATTGACAAGTGAACACTAAATTTAACTAAAATAATTACTAAATTTTCTGAAAATCTACTAGGTATTATAAAAAAATAAAGTATAAAATTTAAATTAAGTATAAGATTTAAATTAAGTACATTTAAATTATACACAGAATAAAATCATGACATGGTATGGCAGTAACTAATTTCTTAACTAATTTGGATTAAAATGAGTTTAGTATTAGTTTTATTTATTGTTATTATTATGTAAGTAATAAATTCCGATATAAGGTGGCTTAATGTCCTAACCTAATATTAACCGATCCTTAATCCTTTAGTGAACGTAAGAACCTTGAATGGTTTTGGTTATATGGTGTGGACAATATGGACAAGTCTGCTACTGGTTAGTTTTAGGCACTTGCAGAATACCCATTGAATTTCCATTGTAATTTTCAATAACTTCCATCTTAAATCAATAAGAAGAAAGCAATAAATCTTTTTAAGCCTATTAACTACCAACTTAATCTTAAAAGGTTAATCTTAATTAATCTTTAAACCATCAAAGATAAGTTATTGCTTGTCTTATATATTTAGGCATTAAGTTTAAATTAATAACATATAACAATAGCAATAAATATAAATCAACAACTAAACTGAAATACAGAATTAAATATTATGTATGTTATATGATTTTATCCTTATTATTCTAAATATAATGTCATACACAAGTATTAGTATTATATATTCGTGTGCATTTGTTTTCGCTTAAAACGAATAGATTTCAAATGGAATGAATGTTTACAATAAAATGCAATTGCAAGATGTGTGTAAAAAATCAGTAACAAATGAAACTAACACAATTAATTACAATAGGATCAAGTAGCTGTAAGCTAATTCACGTTTCGAAGATAATGTAGCCAATCTTGTGGTCAAAAAAGAACGAGAATTTTAATTTTTGAATTCCCGCGCTTATCCAATCGGTAAATTTTTTTATTTTCACGCTGGCAACATTATTATACACATTCTGTCAAAGTTTAACGCATATCGTACGATTAATTTTTGTTTGGCATCTATACAAAGAAGTCGAACAATTTTTGTGTGGCGATTTTTAGCTGAATTTCATTCAAAAAAATGCGTTGTTGTGATGTGACCAAAGAGGTGATTTCCAATGCAGATAGTGACCCCACATTCATCGAACGCTTCATAACTGGAGATGAGACATGGGTCTATGAATTTGACATGCCCACCAAACAACAATCGACCTTCGAACAACAATCGTGCTTCGAAGGTGAGCCAAAACCGAAAAGAAAACGCCAAAGTCGGTCCAAAATCAAGGATATGCTGACTGTTTTTTTCGATATTTGTGGTGTGGTGCACTATGAATTCTTTTCTGCCGTTATGCGTCGTTTGCGTGAGGCCATTCGTAAAAAAAGGCTAGATTTATAAAAGGAAAACTCGTGGATTTTACATCACGATAACGCACCGGCTCACACAGCGTTGGTTGTGTCGCAGTTTTTGGCCAAAAACTCCACCAATATCATCAACCAAGCACCGTACTCTCCAGATATGGCCCCGTGTGACTTTGTTCTCTTCCCCCGACTCAAATTGCTATTGCGAGGAACGCGTTTTGAGACCATAAACGAGAATTAGCTGCGTGAACTAAACGCCATACCTTCGGCAGCCTATAAAACTTGTATGGAAAATTGGATCAAGCGTTGGCATGCATGTATTACCGTAGGAGGAAAGTACTTTCAAGGCGATAATAAAGAAAATTATTAAAAATTAAATCTTTGCGTTTTTTTTTATCATTATAAACGTGCAAACAATCATCACTTTAAATAAGAGTTATGACTACTCACCACTTTAAATAAAGATACTGACTGATCGCAAATGGTTTCAAATTGGGTTATATTAAGAATATAAAAAAACATTATATATTTGTAGAATATGTGGTTAAAAGTGTAAACGGTTTTAAATTAGGGTATATTTAGGATATGTAGTTTCAAAACCAATCGCATCTATGTTGGTATATGACGGTAAAACATAATTGATTATAACAGAGCAAAATGTCTATATAAATTTTTGACATAATTTTCTAAATTAAATAAGTTTCACAATAAAAATATCACAAAAATAAGAATACCTGTCCTAAACTGGGTACATATTAATGGCAAAGTGAAGAAGTTTCCTTCGCTATACTATTTATAAATTTCGCGAAACAAAAGTCAAATAATAGCTAATAATAACTAAAAAAACGAAATAATAGAAAAATGCTAACTAATAATATTAGAAAATCGATAAGCAAAATAAATAAATAATTTCACTAACAATTTTCATTAGTATGATTTTCACGACCTCTATTAAACGAAAGAATTTGATAAAAATTTCTACTAATAGTAATATCTAAATTTAATTTATAAGTGATGCTCTCACTTAAGAATATTTTATGAATGTGCTAATTTATAATGTAAACACGTTTATCAATCATTAATAGATTAAACAATTTTTAATTTAATTTAATATCTTAAAATATGCATTCAACATAAATAATAATATAAGCAAGAATAAAAACTAGCATACTATTGACTTGCCTTAAAGATATCGATAAGATTGAATATTCCTTCAAGTAAATCTAGTCATAACTTTGAGAAAAAATTGTTCGATAGCCATTTTACTTCCGTATATTGTATGCACAACGTTAGTTAACTTCAAGACTTCAACCTGAAGCGATTTATAAGTTTCGTTAAAAGATTTAAGTTATGACTTTAAGACATAAGTTCTCTACAGTAATGCAATGAGCCACTTGGGCTAAGCGGAGCACCATTAAAACTGAATAGTAACTTGTTAATAACTAAATAATAATAAGTTAATAAACCTTAAAATAAATTTTATTTAGTAATAATTATAACTAATTGTATTAAGGGATAGATATGTAGAGAAGTTTAAAAACCATAAAAAGAATAAAATTGGTTTAACCATAAAAATGAAATTTTTACTTTAAATATTTTCACCAATTTGAATTTTATTGGCCACTGCCACACTTGAGTAATTTTTAAGGATTAATTTTGGTGCATTCATTTTGAATGTATGCTACATTCGATGAATTTTGGTGTGTATGTATGTGTATGTAGAAAAGAAGAAGAAAGATTTTAGGAAGTAATTTAATATTTATTTCGTTATTCACAAATTGCAAATAAGTTTTTTTAGTATTAAAACTAATTGCAAAAAACTGTTTTACTATTAAAACTAAATTGGATATCCAAAAAAAAAAAAAAAATTTTGCGCATTGGTATATTGATTTCATCCATCACCTTCTCGACAGCATTAAAGCATGAGTAAAATTTCAATCCACTTAATGCAATAAATTGTGCTAAAACTGTTATAAAAACTTATTTCAATCTTCAATTTTATGTAAGTGTGATATAGGCCATTCAATATATATATACTGAACTTCTACATTATAATTATATATTTCATTAATACTTATTTATTTTTATGTATTTATAGATTTTTCTCAATTGAAATGGTTTTCACCGTAAAAATTTAAGCGCTATTCAAAAACTCTATGCTCCTCCTAGGAGTTAAAGGATAAATATATCCGAAAACTCGATTTATATTGCAAATATTAAAAATTGGATATTGGAATAAAATCGGAGAGATTTTATTGTTATTCAACTTATATACGCTTATATATTATACGCGTATATACTTATACGCTTATTCAACTTATATATATTAAAAGTTATTTTTATAGATTTAAAGTTTTTTATATTGATTTTTATTTTATAATTAAAAATAACATGGAGCTGAAGAATGTTTAATCTCTAAATTTTTTTATATATATTTTTATTTTATAATTAAAAATAAACTGAAAAATTTTTAACTTCTAAGTTTTTTTCTATATATTTTTATTTTATAATTAAAAATAAAATAAAACTGAAAATTTTTTAACTTCTAAGTTATTTTTACACATTTTTATTTTATAATTAAAAATAAAATAAAGCTTAAAATTTTTCAACTTCTAAGTCTCTGACTATACAATATCTTTCTAATATTCACTGAAACTATATATAATTTACCAATAACAACTGAGTAAATTCCTTATTGCAATCATAAAAAATCACTTTACTGACTACAATTAGTAATAATTTAAATGTTAGAAAAAGTTTAGATAATTTTAAGTTGTTTTAAAACTAAAAATTAAATTTTTAAGACCGAACTGAAACCTATAATTATCATCGGCTGCGCATATTTATACAATCATTTAAAATGAGAAAAAGGCGTAAAAGTTCCACACTAACGCCGCCGATTGTAGCGCTTTTAGTAGGAAAAAATATTGAAAAAATAAACCAAAAAGTGCAATGGTCAAAAAGCAATTCTTTTTATGCTATTTTCATGCTTTGTTTCTCTATATCATTTAAAAGATACTTCAAACGCTTTAAATCTTTATACGTTAATACGCTTTGCTAATTATGCAAATGATTTTATACATAAACATTTCATTTGTTTCATGCCTGCCTTTGCATATTGTAACTGATATTGATGGTTTTCATGTAGCTGAAAAAATAATAAAAAATAAATTGTTTATATTTAAATAACTAAAAAAAAAACACTAATAGTTTTGAAAGAAATGCACTGCGTTGCATTTATGAAATGACAAATGATGAATCGTTAAAGAGTTTTAAAGATATTTCAGAAAATAAATAAGAGAAAAATTCTGTTTAAACCATTACGGCACGTACGGTAAGAATTTTCATCCGCATATTTTTTTTTAAATTTTTCTCAGTAAAAAATACAACTGAAGATGCATCTGTGTACTCTGCAGCAATTGCTGCATTGAATTCAGTAAAGAAACTCACAAAAAAATAGCGACAATCGTGTTTGACTTTACTTATCAGCGCGTTTCTGCTGAGTTTACGGTAGGCTTGCGGCATCCACCAAATCCAGAGTTTTTTGAATAGTTTTTTTAATACAGTTGTGCTTATGTTGAGCCCAGCAAAAAAGGTGAACTTGTCTTGACAAACCGGTACGCTGTTGTTTTAACAGCTTTAGAATCAGTTACTTTTTAGCCAGCATTTGCTGCTGTACCTACTATACTGCATCCATGACAGTTTTGGATGCAGTTGCAGTTCTCCATATACATGTGCATACATGTGTGTTTCCATGCCCAAACGCAACTTTTATTTAGAATTTCTTCTCTTGTTTTTTGTGTCTTGAAGTGAAAATCATAAACACATGTGTGATAACAGCTTTTTCACACAAACTAAGAATATTGCAGTTATTAATACGCAAGCTGTGTTGTTTTGACCATGGAAACTTTGTTTATAGTCTTCCAACGTTTTAAGTTGACTTAATTTTACACGCACATTTTTGTTTTCTTTCTTTTCGATCATTTAACGGACTTTGTTGTCCCAATTCCAGAAGATGGTTCATGCGTTACAACGAAGTGGTACTTGTTCTTAGTTATTTACTTAAAGTTCATTTAAGAAATTTTTCCATATAAATAAAAAATTTCATTACTTACTATGCAGTTATACAACGTTTCGGTATGAAGATATAATGTAGTTGAAAAGTACTTACCTATAAAAAAATAGAAAAAATATTTTATTATTAATGTTGATAATTAATTTATGCATTTTTAATAATTAATGTATATTAATTTAAAATAGATTTAAAATTATTCTTACAAATATGTCGTTTAGTCATTACGTGGCGACCTTGTGCACCAAAACTGACTTTAGCTAAAATAATGGTCCGTTATAATACTACGACTAAACCCGACTAAACGTACATCAGACCAATAAATCCACTCAAAAAAGATAGAACATGGAAACAGAAGCATATAAACAACGGTACGACTCCCCATTTAAGCACAAATGAACCAAACTGATAAATCTATAAACTTAACTACGTCCATAATCAAAGGAAGACCAGTTGATAAGAAAATGATACCCAAACTTTTGTAATGTTCTAATAACCAGCGATAATCACACTAACATATAGGATAAGATTTCCCTAATTGCTCCTCCTCTTCACAGCACTAATCATGATAAAAGCAAGTAAAGGGTAGATTAAATTGGACCACTTGTAATCTAAGTACACAGTTAAGATACTTGCCGATAATGGCGTGTCTTTTTATGACGAAAGAAACTATTTAAAAATTAGACGGATTCGAATAGCAAAGAAAGGACAAAGACAAAAATTTTTTATTTTTAATTTATTGAAATTTGGCTGACCATACCACGCTGTTTCGAGTATTGCCAAGTACTCTTCATCAGTGGTCTTTGGAAATAATCGAATTTTATTTAATTAGTTTATAGTCCGTATAGAATTTGTTTGGACTGCAAGGCTTAGAACTCGTGCCTGTCAAATTAAATAATTATTACTAAACTTTTTTAGTTTTCTATTAAAATTCATATCTGGATTATTAATGATTATCTACAAATGGGGCAAGAAACACATCAGTCATCTGCTGTAATTAAAGGGACTACACCACCACCGTAGCAGCTACTATGGTGCATTTATTTTTTTCAATTTGAATAATTATTAAATATGGTATTTTTGCAGACTGATGCATTTCTCTTATAATTTGAACCATTATTATCACATATGTACGAATTAGAATAAATGTTGAATTTGGATGTGCTAAAATATATTTTCTAATCATTAATAATTAATTTATTGGAAAGTAAAAATATATAGACGAAAAGCTTGCGCTTTGCTAAGTTTATGGGTATGATCTTTATAAAAACAGTATGAAATGGATACGAAAAAACAAATTTTAGAGTATCAGCTTTACAGTATCTTCATTAGAATCATAAACTTCATTAGAAATGCGAATAGTATTTTAATTATATATAGTATTTTAATTAAAAAAAAAGGCTAATTAATTGAGAACTAATTCTAGAAAGGAATATATTTATATTGGAATTATAAATTCAAATGTAAACACATTCCCTACAGAATAATAAAATTCGGAATGATTTAACTGTTGACAACTTAATGATCATACTATACACTAAACAAATTAGGTAGAACAAGATGCCCGAAAATAATGTTCGTATACCGCTCCTACAAATCAGTAACCTCAAGATTAAAAAAATTTATGAATCAACCATATTACTGTGTATCATCTAATCCTGAACTCATCTAACCCACTGCAACGGAAACGAATATTTACTAATAAATTTCTAATAATACTAATAATAATAAATAAATAATAATAATTACTAATAAATCTAATAAATTTTATAATTTGGATTGAAGACACCAGATAAGGCAATATCAACTTAGATAGATCTGATGGTTAAGAGTTGTAATGCCTAAACTTAAAAGAACAAAATCGATTAATTCCGAGTGATTCAAGATTTATTACCATAGAAGATTTTATTACCATATACAATAAACGTATAGCCAACTTTTTAAGTATTATGTACTCTATTTTTTACAAACATCCTAAGAACCCATGTTTCTATTCTTTTTTAAGACACATAGTTTTCGCTTTTCCTAGTATTATTAGTATTTAGTAATTTTAACTAAAATCCCTTTATGATAGAAAAACTAAAACAGACAGATTTAATTCATCACATAAAATTTTATTTAAAGTTATGACCTATACAATATTTTAATTTATTATTATTATTAATGCCTTTCTATTTAACATGTTGTCAACTATTTTAACTCTTTAAAAATAATCAAATCGTCGCTATTCATCACAATGAGTATTCCTGAATCGTTGATTATTCCGATATAGATTTTAAGATTTATTACTTTCTTTGTGTAAATGTATTTCGGCTTTCATTTTTCTTCTATAACGATGTAAGCGGCTCACAATTTTAACTTCATCCATAGAATAATCTTCACGATTCTTAGCGTTGGTATGCAGTAACTTTTTTGTTAGATTATACTTTGCTAAAAGTAATTTGAATTCATTATTATTGTTATTATTATTATTATTACTATTTGATCTTTCCAAATCATGACGATATGATTGTAAAGTATTATGAAATGTTGGTTTCTTTGATCCGCGAGATGTCATTCTATTAATTAATGTTCGAGAACTAATAAATTAATTCTTTGACATGATTTGCTTTTATACTATGTTTTACTCAATTTTCTTGATGATTTAAAATTTTAACAGGTCAATATTTACGCGTTATTTAAATAAAAATAAATTTTCTATTGTTCAAGGAAAATGAACATAATGGGTTAGTATTTTAGAAACAAAATCTTTCGCGAAAGAAATAATCCACTAATTGTGTTGTCTGTTTCATAAAGATTACCTCGCCCGTTTTTGGAATAACCGATGCGTCCGCGTGGGTAAATACTAATATGTCTTTTAAATTTTTATTATGCATTTGTATTATGTGTTAATCCATATTTTGTGACGCCAACTTAATAACATTATGATTTTTGTATAACTAAATCTCTCTGTAATGTTAAGTAGAACAGGTACAAGAATTAAAAAACGCGATTATAGCTAATCGTATTTAAAAAATATTTATACAATATTTAAGGATATGTTATAATTTTTTTGAAAGTAGATAAATGTAACAATGTAAAATGCTAAGAATTCTTTCGATGTTTAGAAAAACTAAATTCTAAAAAAATGTTTACCCGTTAAAATTTATTATATATAATTTAAGATAATTTGAAGTAAGTAATGTAAGTAAAATTTTTAAGATCCCTTATAGATTTGTCAGGTACTCATATATATTCTTTATTTATATTAAGTTAATAATATTTAAATTTTATAATTAAATTTAAATATTTAGTCTGCGTATAATATAATTTTTATTACATTTCCCAAGCAGAAATTTATTAGTTTTTTTTAATATTTTCTAGTATTTTGTGTTATAACAATCCATTCTTTAATTTTTTTTCAATTAAAATTAATATTTTGAATAGAAGAACCATTGTAAATATTTTATCATTCCATAGAAATATTAAAAAATTAATTTAAAAATACAAGTCGAGCACTTGAATGGCCTGGGTTCTCTCTTGTTTTTCTTCAGATTTCAAATAGAAAATAAAGTGTATTACGTTTAAACAAAGCGAATGCAAAAGTATAAACAAAAATAGTTAAAACAAATACAAAATTGTTTATACAACAAGATTTGAATCCATAAACGTATTTTTACAGATGCAATTCACTATGAAATCCGTAACAAAATCTAAAATCCCTTCAGTGAAAAAAAGAAGAAGAAAATGGCATGAAAGAGGAGCAAATTTCTAGCTGGCGGCAATTGGGATTTTCAACAATGGTTGGTGCGTGTTAGAGGCGATATTCGTAATTGTATTGATATTTTTATTTTAGAAGTACACTGGAACGGTTTCAAAAACTTTAAATAAAACAGAAAACGCACGTAGTTTCACAAATCGAATGTTTTATACGAAGACTACATCTGCTATACATTACTACTAATACAAAGGCGTGAATAACTTTTATTTCAAGATTTACATTATTTTCTTTCCTCAAGGCAAACATTTTTAAATGTTACATTAACTTAAATGTTTTTTTTTTTAATTATAAATTTATATGAAAATTTATATATAATAATTTAAATAAATATTACTTTGTACTTAATTTATTTATGGCTTCACAATTGAGCAAAATTTTTAAAGTGTGATTACAAATCTACACTTATTACGTTAAAAAATTGATCCACGTTACTTTAATGATCATATTTTTATTATTTTTATTATTATTGTATTTATTATTATTATTATTGTATTTATTTATTTTTTATAATCATTATTTTATTTATTATTTTTTTATTATTATTATCAAAAGGCTGTACATGCACTGCGACTAGAAAGACATGCTAAGAGACCTTAAAATAGACCCGATCAAAAAATACATAAGGGACAGAGCCCTGAAGTTATATGCGAAAATTGACGGGCTATCCTACTTACCATCTATCTAATCTAATCTACCACTATCTAATCTTAGAGTAATCACTCTTTGCACGGGGAGGTACGCTGATCTTTGATCAATCACTGAATAATCATGAAGCTTATGGGTGGGACCCTGCAGTACCCCCAGCTGTCAAAGAGTAAAAGTGCACAGTTGCGCTGACTCAAAAAAAAGGATCAACATACTATGTATCATATAGCATATGTATATCACATGCATTAGTGATTGAAGAGTTATTCACTTAACCAAACGACCAGTTCAACAGCAATTCAAGGTTTCGATAATCCTTAACAGCTTATTAGACATATGCTGGTACCGCTCCATACTCCAGATTTGATATGAAGCCGATATCAATATAAATTAACTACAGTAAAACTACAGTAAAATTGACAAATAATCGCTTGACTAAAATACCCAAGGAAACAGAAAACAAGATCGACCAAAGACGATATTGTAGTAAAATCTACAGAAAAATATTTTAAGGTCTTTATTAACAAAAGACATATTGTGAAGGAACCATACTTTAGCAAAAATTAGAGGAACATCATTACAATCATATATTAAACAATTTATTTTCGTTCCGATTTTTTATGAAACTAAAAATAATAAGTACAAACTCTTAATACCAGGGTCTCCAAGTGCCTTATTATTTTAAATATATTTCAATTAACTTGGGTAAGATTTTAATCTTACCAAGTGCCTTATTATTGTAATCATATTTCAACTGATTTTAATAATATTTCAATCCTATCTTAGTCAGTTGAAAAAGTCTTAATAGGTTAATAGACGTACGATTTATTTAATTGTAGCATAAGTAATATCATTTTGTTTTATTTATAATTTTTGGAGAAGAGAAAGGCATGTCATAGATTTTCATACTATTACATATTTAATAATATGTAAGCAATGTTAAAAAAATAATTGATACAGTTAAAGGCTTTATCATATCTGTAGTCACAATCTATTGGTATCCACACAATGGTCACGTTGTAATATCTTGTGATCTCATTTAAAAATGTGGCTTATGATTAAACAACTTTTTATTTAATATATACAAACATTCATTGCTAGCTGCCAAGGGAAAATCAATTAATATTAGATTCATTCCCATTTAAAATAACTTATATGCACTTGTATTGAACAGGAAGGTCTTACGATATTTATATACTGTTAAAAATGCATTTCATTTAAATACTATTGGTAAACTAAATGTAGAATATTCAACCGCATTTAGTAGTCTTCACTTAAGTGATATATCTACTAATATACACTGTTCTGATTCACATGTTTTTAGAACTAATTATAATATGCTTATTACATAGTATAATAATAAGCTTTCCTTTACTATAATTTTATTTCATTTAAATAGTAAGTGTATAATTATTTATATATATATAAATATATATACGAGTAATAATACGATTATTTTATATGCTTAATTTTGTTGTACACAAAATAATCGTAAATTGAAATTATTTATTAATTCAATTAAAATTCAAATTGCTAATACAAAACGTTTAACCACTTATAACAGCAATTTAATTAAATTAGCCTAGTTAGAACTCAATAATAGATTTTCACTAAGAACTTTCCACACGACAAGATGCAGGCGTATTTGTAGGTGAAATCAAAGAAAATTGCAGTGATATCAGCTTTTGTAATTAATATCGCTCAGTGTAAATTGAGGCACGCGTCTGTCGACAAATCAACAATTTTCACTTCATTGAAATTTAAGTATGCCACCAGTCAACATTTGTGGATTTGTATGTTATTTTCTTTTTACAGAAAATTTTTATTAAATCAATGTCATTTTTATACAAATAAATAGCTGTGTAGTTGTATACACTTCAAGACTTATATTACTAAAGTAAGCAATCCAATGACAATAATGGTTATGATTGCAACAATAACAAAAGCAACAAAACGGACAAAAGCGACAAAAGCGACTGACAGTCTCACAATCCAACTTTAAAATTACAGTTAAATGCGTTTCCAACAATTTTCAGCACAAATAAGAGATATAAAAAAAATATCTCTAAGATACCAGTAAGTGACAATGTTAGTTTATGTTGAGTTCGGTTTTAAAGTAAAATGCTGACAATGAAAGAAAATTTTCCTTCTGCTTTTCTTGTAGATTTTATTTCACTTTTTTTTAAAAAAGTCTTTTTTTGGAAAATACAAGGTTGCAGCAGCAGCAGCATCAGATGACTATTGTCATAACATATTTGTAAGCATACTTATATAAAGCAGATACTATAGTACATACACTCAAATATATTTAAAATCGTATATGAAATGCTTATGTGGCTTTAATGCAGCTTATATGCGACCATAAATGAAAATAATGAAAAACTGGTAGGGAAAAATTGTAGCTTGAAATTTATACTGGAAATAAAGAAACATTAGCTGCAGCTTCAGTATTTTTCAACAATACGACAATACACACTCTGCAGCTGGAAAATAATATTGTTTTCCTAAAAGATCATACTTTGCTCACCAATGTCACCTGCAATTGTCTAAGCTTTTTTGTTGCCTTATTCACACTTCAAGTAATTTTCAACATTTATAGAAAAAGAAAATAAACACTTTTCTAAAGTCAATAATTAACTTTTTGTAAATTTTCTATAATTTTTTGTCATCACAATTTTCAGTTGACACCATATTCGACTGCGAAAGGCTATCATTTAAGCACACCTTGAATTTATATGGGTAACCTGCCAAGAAAGCGTTAACGACAGTTTTTTGGAATGCGATAATAATTTCATTGATAGATTATCTCCAAATAAAAGAATATACTAAATAACAGTATACTATAACAACAGTTCTTACTAATTGTATGCAAAAATTCATGAAAAAATGCCTGGTTTATAGAATTCAACGAAGATAAAGATCATTATCTATCAAGAGGATATATTATTTCACACAATCTAAAATATAATAAACAGAATTAATAAATTAAAATAGATAATACAGCAGCCAGATGCAACTTCCTCTGGTTTTTGAACCCTCTCGCACCTCAAAGAAGAGTGTGCCAAATGATTTCTGATGTTGAGAGATGTTTTGCAGATATTCCGAAAAACCATTATAAAGATTGGAAAATCGTTGAAATAAGCTTAGCAAAGTTTAGAGATATAATATATAAAAGTTTAGCTTTTTTAAATGATAAAAATTCGGTATTTAAAAACTTAGTATTAAACGTTTTTAAACCTAAAAATGTATATTAAATGGTATCTGAAAAGTACAGTTAATATTTAAAACTGTAATAATCGTATCGTTGTTCTGGTATAAACCTAGTCTGAACAAGCCACTCTTTGCGATTTGTCTAAATAAACACTGACGGCAAAAAACTAAGGTTCTTAAAATAGTATAAACAATTAAGTGCCATCTAACACATCACAGAACATCAAATCAGGAATCTGGTTGTAACAGCTGAACCCGACTTATTGCACTTCGAAGCACTTTTTACTTATATCAACGTTATACCTACATCTGTTACATTTAAAGAAAGCATTCTTACTCAGGTCCTCTTTTCGAAATAAATATTACATTAGACTTTAAAGAGCAAAAGTAACACTTCTTAGTTACTTTCGTGCATATACTTATAGACTTATTGGTGCCTAGCAAATTGCAAATAAGCTTAAGGTTTTTATAAATTTTTTAGTAGCAATCTTGTGGAATGTAAACGGTTTTTGTGAATTTAGAATTTTCGTAAAACTGAGATTTGCTTGAAGTTGAAATTTGCAATCATCTCAGACTTGTTTCATTTCCCATATTTTAGAGTCATATTGGAAGAGTATTCCAAAGAACATAGGACATAAGCATATGGATCCCTATTTTGTATGCAATATGGTATGAAGTAACAGCCTTTAGTGCTGATACGACATAATCGCTCCTAGACTGTCAACATAGATGTATATCTTATAGTTGCATTTAGTTATAGTGTAGTCGATTTTTAAGATCTCTTCAAAACTTCCGTTAAGAAAATGGTTACTGTGATCTGGCGTCATATACACTACACATTTGGGCAGTGTTTAAAATCATTTGAAAAAGCATAAAGTGGGACACGAATAAAAACTCCATGTTTGAATACTTCATAAATTGACCGAAAAAAAATTTAATGGACAAAATATTTCTCTGCGAAATGGATTGGAATGAAGTTCAACTGATTCTATAGTTAATTCGAATAGATGATGTAAAGTATAATTGGATCAAAAAAATGAAAATATTATTATAAAATGGAATTTTTCCACAGAAAGTCAAAAACAAATTAATTATTGCAAAAACATTATTCTTTTAAATAACACAATAGAACGGAAGGATTATTATTGCGTTTTCATATATTTAAGAAATTTTTTTTAAAAAATTGTTAAATTTCTTTTAATAAAAACTATTGTATGTATATTGTAAATAAGATATATTGCTGTAAAAAACTGAACTCTAGCATTTAAAGTTAAAAAATAGAACCAAAGTATTTATTGGTACTAAATGAATGCCTGAAAAATAGACCCGTACAGAAGTCAAAACCCATGGCATTCTTGTTTTTCGAGAAATATATATAAAAATAAATAAATAAAAAAGAAATTACGAATTTAAAGTGAAAATTAAAGCAAAACAAAAATAAAATTTGTATCTCAGCACCATGTTAAAAAATAGCAAAAATTCAACAAAGAAATATTAACTGCTGCACATTGACGATTTTATTGTATTGCAGTATAAAAAGCATTCCCTGCATTTTTACAATGCAGGGAATGCAAATTTTTATTTCAATTTTAATGCAGTTTTTTATCTGAATCGCGCGTTTGTTATAATTTTTATTTTGATTTTTGCAGACAGCAGAGGCACAGGCACAATGCATTTCGTAATACATATTTTGCTATGAAACGAAATTTGTATCTCATATCTGTGACGGATGTGTGCATTGCATATTTACAGTGACTTTCACTTGTCTCACAGGCGTCTACAAATTTTTTATTTTGTAATTTACATATTGTCAGTGATATAAAAAGCCAACCGAAAGCAAATAAGTGCAATAACATTTTTTGCATTTTTTCAAACGAATCGGAGCCACCCACTTTTGTTGCCAATTTAGTAATAAATCAAGGAAGGAAGCATGAAACTGAAAGTCTCATATAACAATTTAAAAGTAATAAAAATAAAAATATTAAAATATTCCATTAAAGTTACTTTGCTCTGCATAATTTTGAAAAAAATATTTAAAATATGTAGCAATAAAAATATGGTTAATGGGAAAATATAAGATTTATGCATATACAAATATTGATTAATTTAAATTGAAAATCGTTTATTGAAAGGTTTATAAAAGTAAAAGCATTATAATTATATAAAAATCTACCACGAATCCGTTGTTTCAACCTGATAAACTATAATCTGGAAAAATAACTCCAACAACAAGTTGTATACGCCGAGTCCTTATTTCTTCGACTCATACGACTTTATTCTATTGCCTCCACACTCTTTTTTAAAACGCAACCAATAACTAACTATATAACTTCATAAAATAGTGTCGATATAAAGAAAACAATTTAGCTAAGCTTAGAACCGAAGTGATCATATGCAACCAATTAATAACTGATTTCAAACACAGATTATGACTTGCTTATACTGGGACGTACATATTATCGCCTTATGGATGTCATATGCGTTTTAAAGGAAAAAAAAGTAGTTCACAAATATTCTAGAGTATACGTTATTTAGTTCAGATCATTAATGTTTCTAGTAAATAAAATTGATAATGTTTATATCAGATGTACATCTATAGCTATGTGAAACTATATGGGAATTTATATGATATATCTCATTGAGTCAAAACAGGATAGAGTTTTTAAATTAGACCCTAAAATATAAACACAATAAACATTATAAAGTAACTGTGAACTAACCCAGTAGATAAGATGAAACAAATGACTGAATGACGGACTGTATTAAGGAATTTGAGAAAACAAAGCACTTTTTTTTAACTGCAGTCGCTTAAGCGTGAAAAGAGTGATGTTGTTTATTCCTACAGAACTACTTTTTTACTTATTGCAATCCCTTACTATCAATGGACGCTTTCAGGACGCTAATAAGTACTAAACTAGAACACACAAGTACTGTGAGAATCACTACAAAGATGGATAAGAGCAGTGTTTGAATAATAGTGAATTACAACAACAAAATTTTATTTTTAATTAATTGCATTTTTGGTCAACTATACAACTTTTTCGAGTATTGCCAAATATTCATCACCGCTTGTCATTGCAAATATTTATAGGTTTTAGAAGTTCGTATTTAATTGTTGGACGTTATAAAAACAATTAATGAATATAGTCAAATACATGATGAAAATCTAAAAAGATCTGCCATTCAAATTATTTATTTATTGAAAGAAATAATGCGTTGATTATATTTAGTTTTTAATATTGCACTTGAAAAGACGATCGGAGAAGATCACAAGTAAAATAGATACAAGCTTACTAACTACAAGTAAGTAACCTGCAGTAAGATGTGCAGGTTACACGCTTAGAAACATATTGTTGTGCAGCAGCGAGCGACATGGAGAAGACTCCTTGAGACGATTAACGCCTAATCTGAGCTGTTGTAGTCACTGACGATAAATTACTGTATATTTTTAGAATCATATATGGACATGGAGAAGACTCCTTGAGACGATTAACGCCTAATCTGAGCTGTTCTAATCACTGACGATAAATTACTGTATATTTTTAGAATCATACTTTTAAATATAAACAACTTGTAGCAAAAACAGAATCATTAACCAAATCTGGAGATTATATATATAGTTGCTCAAAATTAAAGAATTTTATTAACAGGCAAAAATAATAAATTCTATAAGATGTCGCAGTTCGCTCTTATACACTTTAGAGCTTTCGTTGAAGCATACCAACATTAGGTGTCCAATGAACACAATCCACATTTTCTACATACCATATATTTTGTTATTATGATTTTAACAGAAATTAATACAATTCTGTTAAAGAAAGTAAGATCACAACATACATTTGTAATAATTGTTTATATGACGTCTTCACTAGGCAAAGTGAGTTAATATATCATTTTATAAGTTATATATTTTCTTTATGCACTTTTTACTCCTCATTATTTTAATTAAAACCGCTCAGTACAGTAATGAGTACAGCACTGCACATTAATAGACATTATGAGTATCATCACAAATTTTATTTTTAATTGAAATTAATTAAATCAATCAATTAAAATATGGTATAGTATAGTTCAATGAGTTTTCCAACGAGTAACGTCATTAGTAACATATTTTTTAATCAAGTTAATGATATATTCCAAAAAATTATAGTTCAATGAACAAAATCAAGAATTAAAGCAAAACAAAACAAATTTTAGGTTTGTGTTACTACAATATAGATTTATCCAGATATTGAAAATATTGGCATTCATTAGCAAACAACAACAACAAAAAATAAATGAAATGGAGATATTCATTAAGAAATCTTTTTCATTGCTGCTGTGATGTTGCAATAATTTTGCTTTCATTTTATAAACTAGAGTAATTTTCAATTTATCAAGTAAATTGAAGTTCATCTATCATTTTGCGATAGTTGAACTATAATTTTAGTGAGATTTCAGTGGAAATATAAGTAAGGAACCTCCTACGATTTCGTTTGAGAAAACCACATAAGAAGAGAAATGCAAGGAAAAATAAATTAAAAAAGAAAAATTGTTACAAAATTAAATTTCAACTTTATTTAATCGTTGCAAAATGCTTAAAACACTTCATTTCGATGCAAATCACTGGAAACATTAATTACTTTATTGCAAACTTGGAAATTTATAAACTCAACGCAGCGGCAGTAGCACTATAGCAACAACGAGCAGCCGCGAAAACCACACTTTAAGCATTTCAGATACTTCCAACAACAGCATGGAAACATGGCAAACAACGTTATCTTCATCATAATTATTAGCGGAAATTTGCTTAATATTTCTCCATATTCTGCAATAACTAATGAGATTTTCAACAAAAAACAAAAAAATTTATTGTATGCCTTGTATTTCTTAAGATATTCACACGATAACGTAAGATAGTAGTACGAGTATTCAAAAGATTTATATTCAAGTTAATCATTTTATTTTTATTAAATGCTTTCATAAGTAAGTTTTTAAGTTGGACGTGCTATAAAGCGTTATAAGTGAACTTGAAACATTTCTTTTATGTAAGAAAAGTCTGACATTAAAAGTAAATGAAGACACGAAAACAGGTGCTCTGTTTATTAAATGTATTGCAGTTCTTAAATTTGTTAATAATAGGGAAGAATATAAAAAACAGTTAATACACTTTAATTGAATAATTTATTTTAACGAACTTTGGATACACTACTCCAAAACGCTATAAAAACAGCACAACTACCTTTTTTCTAAACTAATAAATTAGCTTAGTTCATTACCTTAATGCGTAAAGAACTAGCAGATGTATTAAAGAAAACTTTGGGGTATTATGAACTATACACTCATTCAGCACTTGTTCAATATTATAATTGATTTCGATATATTCAAAGGAATTAAAGAAATTCAAAGTAGCACACTCGACTTACATGCCAAACTTAGCAAATTTGATTATGCAGATGACATCTATCTGACGACTAAGACTCAAACTTAGAAATAGTAATTAAATAAAATTGAGATGCAGCAAAAGATAATAGACTGGTAATAAATATCGACAAAATAAAATAAATGCGACTAAATAGCTTATCTTGTCACGCTTCAGACTAAGAAACTTAACTATCGGAGTTATCTCAAATTTTTATTATTAAAGTAACTATATTTCAAGTGACAGTAGTAATAAACGAATCACGTTTATATATGGTATAGTATTTAATTTATTGTTAATTAAAACTTAATCAACCACCTTATATGTTTCCAAAAACAGATTGTAATAATAATCCAACTTAAGAAAAAAGTCAAACATACTTCGAAACGTTGGCGATATATCTATAGAAGACTATATAAAAATAAAAACTGCTTTACAAATTTTTATTTTATTCACATAAACCTTTTTAAAAAACAAAGACAGCAAAATTAAAGAAGTTTTTGAAAACTTTGATAAAATATGGATATCTCTAAATCAAAATAAAATCATATAACACCGATATCATAGAGCTATTTTTGTATGACTGGATAGCCACATGCAGCATCCCACTTTTACAAGACTTTGCCAACCGTAAGCTTCGAGCTATCTTACAAATATTTTGGCCATACACACTACGAAACACTATAAACTAACGTTCAGAATCAAGCAAATAGATGGAATAATGACTAGTACATATGTATAACAGGATTGATCAGATTCTACGTCTGCAATAGACAACAATAAAGAAAATCTTTATTACAATCTTTAAGGTAGTAGAAGACTCGGACATCTCACCAAAAAATGAAAGACGCATAAAAGGATTGGTCAGATTCTACGTTTGCAATAGACATTAATAAAGAAAATCTATATTACAAGTCGTAACTTTAACTCTTTCCATGAACTTGAAGAAGAATGAAGTTAAGGGATTAGCATCCAACAAAAATGATTTGTTTTGGCCTTTTATTCCTTGTTAGAGTTTAGGGAATTAAATATATATACTTATCTAAGTATTATACTTTATTTATGTTTAAACGTTTTTTTTTCATACAACCGGTATTTATATATACACTTTTTGTTTTCAATCGTAAAAAACGCAAATTTAAGTTTATCTTATACTGATCAATATGTTAAATATACAATACTTAGTTGAGAAGTTCAAGTAGAGTTAACATGAAACTTCTTGTATGAGCACAGCTTGTAAAAAGTTTTCATAAAGTACAAGTTTCTCATACAAGCACTTAACATTCATAAAATAATTATGGGAGTGACTGAGTTCCGTTTGATTTATCCTCTATAGAAAATAGTTATTAAGTTATTTACATATGAAACTGATTTAAATTAAATGATTTACTATTGCCGACCAAACTATGAGAATATAATGATGTATATTCTTAATTAATTTCATTTTAAGCATAAATATCTTATGTAGTATAATAATTTACCGCATAACATCAAAGGAATGGAAATCATTCTAAAAACGTTAGCAATGTTAAAAATTATACTTTTACATTCCAAAAGCGCAACTGAAATATGTAAAGCAGCTAAATGAAAACCTTGATAAGTTTGTTTATCTCTATGAAATGGAATATACCTCTGCATCCTCCCTTCATCTATTTGTTGTACATTGAGCATCTGATATTTTTTGATATTTGTTGCTTTTATTAATAATTAAAAATATTAAGAAAATAGATGGTGAAAAAAAAACACATTAAATAACCCCAACTACGATATCAGTTTTACTTTGTTTACTGTGGCGTAACATTTTTGCATTCATTTTCAGATTTTATTCTTTGGATTAGTAACAAACAGCAACAAATATTCCAACCAGCAATACACGGACACACAAGCAGATACAATAATAATCATGGCATTAATAACAACGTTAGTAGTTCATATTGTAACACTAAGGGCTTCTATCTAGCATAGCATCAGTAAGACCAGCTAACAATTTCAGATACAACAACAACAACAGTAAAAACAATAACAGCAAAAACAAATGAGAGAACGAAAAACAAAAGCAAAAAAAACCATAACAAGAAAATTCATAAATTCGTACTTGAGCAACCAAGTGTGACGAACGAGATTACTAAAATCTTCTGGAGCAAATCCATTTTTCATAAAAACTCTACTTTACTCTGGCATCAGTGCCATCGGTGGCACTGATGTTGCTACTGTTGTTACCAAGATTATTGTTCTGCTTGTTCAAAAGTAAAAATCCATATCTTTTGTTTTTGTTGCAGCTATCGCTCATACGAGTCTATTGCTGTTTTTACTGCTGGTCTATTACTTATGATTGTAATCGAATAAACTGGAAGGCACAGTCCACATACTCCAATATGGCAACAAACTTTAGATGACCAAGAGTAACATCCGCCGTAATTTCATCTCTGTTTTTTTTTCTAGTTAAAACATTACATCCAACAATATTTGGATTATTTTTAAGCAACATGCGGTGTATGCGAGTTGAGCATATCGAATTTAAATGTTGCAATTAAAATTAGTAAAAGTTTTTTGTTAAAATACAATCGCATATCATTAAACCTACTGCAACCTCAAGTAGAGCCTATTTGTTATGTCTTTCAAAGTACGAAAGGTTAAATTCAAAATAAGAAAAAATGTTTTTTTTTGGAAATGTTCAACTTACTCACTGTTACCTTGTAACATAGAGAACGTCAGAGATAATTGGTAATAATAGCAATAATAAAAAGCACATTAAAAATGATTAGACACAAAAGATTATCAATTAACATTTTTTTTATCGCCCTTAAAGTAGACCTCAACGACTGCAATACCACTTACCAGAGCTTAACCTAATCCTTTATATATTTTGCGTAGACTGACTGATCTTTGTATGGTCGTAAACACCTTCTTCGATTTGTCTTTCATTTGCCTTTCTCGCCGTCCGCAAAATAATAATTTTAGTTTCGATAACAGAAAATGCCTTAAGGGGGATATTTTTAACGACTTTTTCAAAATACAAATTCCGGTGACTTTTTGATACACTATATACCAAGTCTCCACTAGCCTGAATCTTTAGTAATTCGATTCTCTTCTGTAATTCAGACAAAATTATGAAATACAAAATATGCTTTATAACATATGTCTTGCAGTTAGAAACGACCACTTATTCACTAATCTGTATCACTAATCTTTTACTAACATCACTGCTCGACATCCTAGTAAAATAATGGGTTCTGTACTCGTTTTTATTTGTTATCAAATTAAACACTTTTTAGCTATTTACTTAAATACTTTATTATATTAAGTATCTTAATAATAAACTATTTTTACTGTTTCCATCCTATTCCAAACAAATGGTCATCCCATTTCTAATTTAATAGTGATTATTTTGTAGCACATTAGTGCTTTATTTAATCGCTTTAATAATTTTTTACTTTTAATATTATATAAATATCTCTCTAATGCAAATGAAGATGCTGAAGAATAATATATAATTATACTGTATAAGATACAAATCATTGAATGTCCTACTTCAACTAATTTATTATCATTCGAAGTGCTATAATAAGCACATATTGAAAAATCTTTTAACTTAAAGTTGACTCTTATAAAAATCATTTAACAAATTTAGAAAAATATTTCATTGATTATTTTTCTAAAATTTAAATTTTTATCTAGCATACTTTTTCTAAGAAAGATTGATTCTATCGATAACATTTTCTTTTACAAACTAAACTGTTTTTAGACTTTATTTCTTTGTACTTTTCTAAATAATTATTCATATTGTTTACTTTGCACTTCATGCAAAATCCATTAAAATACCTAGTATAATGACTTACAGTACTTTAGTGCTTTATAAAAGTACTTTAGTACATTAAAAAGTTTAATGTTTTTTATAAGTACATGTTTTTAGTTCAAATGTAATTGAATTTTAATTAGAATATTACATTAATAGTAAAATTATCTCCAATAGATATTCAAATTTCAATGATAGCGATAACTCATTTATATACCAAACACTGCTCTTGCAGATTTTCTAACATCTTTGGCGCCAGAACAATTTTTTAAAAAAACAAAACAATTCTGCCTTCTTTCAGAATAACTAGACTAAAAGCTTTAAAATGTGCACGCATATACAAAGAGTAAGTGAACACTTAAATCTATAACTATATCTCATATCTACAATGGAAGCCATGAGTATTACAAGCAAGTGAATAGATTTCGAATACATTGTTGCATGCATACGCATAAAATCAAATTTTGTAGATTTGTATAAATGTAAAATTTGTCAATAGCAACAAGCAAGTGAATAGATTTCGATTAAAGCGTATACTTATCAGAAAACCAAATTCTACAATTCTGTAAAGTATTAAGAAATTCAAGTAAATTTGTAAGCTGTTTTCTTTGGAAAAATATTGTACTTTCTGTAATTATAATGTATTGAATAAAGACTCCGATAATTATTATTAAACTCTACACTATTTAAACCGTGTTCTTTTCTTCCTAAATATAAAATATTATTTTGGTACAAAACAATATTAATATATTCAAAAATATTCAAATATATTCAAAGAAAAAGAGTAAAATCATAAGAGTAACAGATTGTCTTTTTCATTGTCGTTCTACAAAATTTAGAGGGATGATAAAAAATAAAAGCGAAATAAATGAATATTTTTTTTTCAATAGCAATAACGCCATAATTATTTTTTTTAACAGTGCAGAACTCTAGTCATATATATTATAAATCATTACAAAACTGCACATATATAAAATTAGTTCTATTTCTCGAGAGTAAATCCAGAAGGACTATCACTGTAAATTTTGAGCCTTTATAAGACAACTCATATCTTGTATTTCACGCGATCCTAGAAAGTAGGTCACATCAATATTGTGTTTTACGCTAGCCAAATTAGAGCTAGAGTGAAGCATTACTTGGAAGCATTACTGTGGTTGGATCGATAACACTTATAGGCGACCAAAAAATAATATTGCACGACAGATAATGTGTTGAAGCGCACACGGTTCTGAACATACCCATGTAACAGTTATGACTTGGAGAACAACAAGAGAATGTGGTATTAGAAATGTAGAGAAGGTCATCATTGTCTACTACCGCTACATATTCAGTAAGCTCTATTCTCCAACTTTGTAGAGAAAAATATATCATCATAGGAAAAAAAAAAACAAGTAATATTCCATTTCATAGAAACTTATTAAAGTGGTCGAATTAGGTTGAATTATTTTCAATTGAAAACGTTACTTTTACCGTCGAAAATTATAATTTCAAAAATATTAATAACAATATTTATAACTAGTTATGAAAAAACAGTTTTTAATGAGTTATAGTACAATTTTTTTTTATAAATAACTAACTTTCAACAACTTCAGGTGAAATAAGCAACATTAAATGGAAAAAGTTTAAGTACTGTGTGGGCAACCAAACGAATTCAACCTTTTCCAGATTGGATCATTTAGATAATATCGTGAATGTTCACGTTCATGTTCAAACGCAAAATGTCTCATTTCATGTTCAATATTAAAAATTTTATTTTTTATTTTGTGAATTTTTGTATCTTTTTGGTTTTAAATAAATTTGTTACTGTTTTTTATGTTACACTTTCAAAGCGCGTACTTTATTACATTTTGGTTGGTTTCGTTTGAAGGTTTGTAATCTGCTGCTCAGCTGTTTGCGGCTGCGGTTGTGGCCGCGACTATGACTACGAATGCAATTACAATTGCAACTGTGGCTGCAGCTGTATTTGATAGCAGTGCAAAAGTATCTGCTTGGTTTTGGCACATATGTATGTGCACGTATGTAAATGTACATACGAGTATGCATTCATTTTTTATTATATTGTCTTCTTTTGCATATTCGATTTAATTTAATATTATTAAAAATGTTTAAAACCACGAACGACAACAACATGCTGCATTTTGCTGCCGGTGTATTGCTGTTGTTATTGCTATTATGTTTGCCTTGCAATAATTTAATTGACAACAGCAAGTCATGAAAGCTCAAACTACTCAACGACGTTGTTGATATTATACTTATTATTATTATTTTTTTTTTTATAAATTGCAAGCACACAGCTACAGATACATATACAAAGACAATCTCTATTGTTGCACGGGCAGGGTTGTTATACTCGTTAGGGGTTGTCATTGGTGTATATTATTTCTACCACAACAGCAATTGCAGCAGCGACCACAGAAAACAATATCTGCAGCAGCAGCAGCAGCAGCAGCAACAGCAACAGCAATAGCAACAGCAATAGCAACAGCAGCGGTAGCAGTAGAGAAGTAGTAGTAGCGATTGTAGCTAACGAAAAGTTTTACAATTACTTCTGTGCTTAATTCTTTACGAATGCAGTCAGTTAGTTATAGTTGTTGTTGTTGTTATCATTGCTGATACTGATATTATTGTAGCAACATTTGTGTTGTTGCATCTTACTGTGGTAGTGCCTTAAAATCCAGAGATACACTCAATGATATATAAATATATTTACGTTGCTGCTGCTGTTAATGCCGATGCTGTTATTGCTAATGATGCTACTTTGTCAGTGTATTTCTCTGTCTATTTGTTGGTTTGTTTGTGTATTCGTTGGCAGGTTGTTGTCGAATATGTACTTTATATGTTGTCAATGGTTTCAATGCAATTTTTCTCTTCGCTGGTTACTTAAGGTAACAACACAACTCAAATTGCAGCAAATGCAACGACATCAACTGAATAAAACCAACCGTAAGTAACTGCAACGGCAGCAACATCAACAAAAACAACAACAACAACTGCATTTTATCTGTTGAAAGTTGCTACAATTGCTATTGTTGCAGTTGTTGTTCACGTTGTTGTTTTTATTGTTGTTTTGAGTCTTGTTGTTTGCTCTATAGTCGAATTTCATTTAAGTTTTAATTTTTTTTTTATAATTCAATGAATGATATCTTACTGCAGTTGCGCTTTTGTATCTGCTTCTACTGCCGACGCAGTATTTTATTAAAGGTTTTTTATTATGTATATTTGTCATTTTAGTATCTTACGATACTGCCGCTAAACCAAGGACATTATATGCATGCGGTATACATTTTATTTATTTTATACTGTCATTGTTACTAATATTGTTGTTAGTCTTATAATTGTTTAACTCAATGTTTTTCTTTAATTTGTGTTCACTATTTTTCATACTTAAGTTACTTTGTTGAAAGAATTAAATGTTCATAGCCTCGCACACAAATCACACATTTTGCAAATAAAAATAAAATATACTTTGTTGAATGGAATTTGTAATTTAAGATTCTCAAAATTAAATACAAAAAATAAAAGCATTTTTAAACTTTAATATTGAAATTTAATATCATGTTTAACTGTAAAAATAAAAAAAAATATATTATAATTTAACCTCAAAACTACTACAGATCATTTTTAAAATAGTTTGTTAAGGAAATGATTGTCAATAAGAAATTGTATTATGAATAAAATTTATAAAATAAAATAAAGTTATTAAAATAGCACCAATATTAACAAATAATATTAAGTAGCAAATTAAAATATTACTCAACAATCTATCCGAGAGATTTTAAATCAGATATTAAAAATGTTCTCATCACTAAGCAGACTTCTTCTCTAGTTTTTTTTAAATTTACCCAATCTTTTTGCAATCTTAAGACATTTATCAATATAGTAAATAATATAATATATAATAATAATATAATAATAATTACTTGATGTGTTTCTATTATAAACACAGCAAGTAAAATTGTTAATAAAAACTATTACAGCAAAAGTAACAAAACTCCAGAAAAATATGCGAATATAAAAAGTCAAGTATGGCTTTGGATCAGTTGGTTAAGGTGCGCTGATTCTGAGCTTCACATTTGGCAGGACCCGATTTTGATTCCTGGTACTGGCAGTCTCAAAAATAATTATTTAGAAATAATTAAATACAAAAACCACTGATGATGGGTATTTTTGGCAATACTCTAAACTGCTGTATGGTCAGCCAAAAATTCAATTAATTAAAATAATTTAAAAAACAAAAATTTTTGTTGTTGTAGTTCACTACTGTTCCAAAAAACCTCTTTATAATAATATATAATATAATAATAATATATAATAACATAATAATATATAATATAATAATAATATATAATATAATAATAATATATAATAACATAATAATATATAATATAATTACTGTATACATCGTCACATTCTAGATCAAAAAGAATGTCACAAAATGTCCATTATTAGGAATGAGTTTGCTACGCAAATTGTATTACAGAAATCCCCAAACCCATGCTTTTCTACACCCACACATATAAATATTTTCGTTAAATATGCAATGACAAACGAAACTATCATATGCAATATCCGAAGCAATACCAATCCTATAGCAACTTATAAATAAAACAACATTTGTAAAATGTATATCCCAGTAAGAAATTTGTATAAACATATAAATAGTTATATATTTTTGAACGGGATAATTCAAAAAAATTTGATGTTTAAAACAATGAATCATTTATTAAGGTATGATGCTCTTTTAGCCCAAAAACGATCAATGATTATATTTTTTATAACTAAATATAAATTATAACTAATTATAAATATAACTGTAATAAAACTTGAATATATATCATATTAATTTAATATGAAAACCACAATTTCAAATATTTTTTTTAATATCTATACGACATTTGAACCAGAAGAGCGTTTATATATTGGTAAAACTATTATACGCAGTAGTGTTACCAGTGTAAGAAGTAGTGGTAATCACTGCTTAACTATTTTACACATTCCAAAATTATAAAACCGATCACTATTAAACTAATAGATTTAAACCATAGCAAAGCATTCTAATGTGACATCACAAGTCATTTTACCAATACTTGAAAAGCCTGATGGCGTAATACTTCTTTCTATCTTTCTTGCAAAATACAACATCGTTGTTGGTGTAAAATTGTGTTTTTAAAACTAATAACAATTCCTAACTCAGTATAAATTAATATGCAATATAATTCAGTGAAATAAGAGAATAAAATCAAACCAGAGTATACAGCAAATAATTTTTGGATAAATCCTCTGTATAACTTAAAACTTTTCAAAGATAACGCTTTTAATTTCTATTTTCTGAGAATTATTAATTAAATTAAGATATTTAAACAGTTTCATTAAATATTCCAATCTAAACTAGGAAAAAATATTAGAAATTGAATGGCAGAAGAGACTTTTAAAAAATTCAAGTATATAAAACTAGTGCGTAGTTTGCATAATTTTAAAATGTTTTTAAATCAATCGCTGTCAAATTAGATTTATTAACTTTTCAAATAAAACAAAATAAAATTTTGCATAGAAAGTTACTAATACAATTAAACTCAGAGCGTATCAGGTTTAAGCAAATGAATATTTTAATATTTTTAAAATATTTTTTTTTTAATATTTAAATTATAGTTTAAATTTAGGTGTTAATTTAATTATGAAATTTTAATTTTACACATATTTAATTTCCTAAAGTTTTTATAATTAAAACCTAATATTAATAACCATTTCACATGAAAAATATGCATTAAACTACATATAGAAAATGTGCTACAAATGTTCAACATCATGAAAATGCGTTTTTTATGAAGTTTTATGTTAATTTTTCATGCGAAATTGATATTAGTACTAGGCTGCGGGGAAAACTAGGTTTAAATGAAAAGATTTCCAACAATCAGTCAAACACAACTTTGGTTGTACATAGGTATTGAATACTCTCAATTCAACGTCCGACCATATGAGTTACTCTAAGAAACAGTTATATTCTTTAAAAATTATTCAAATGACAAAAATTTTACACAAAAATTTAAAATGGACAATACTCTTGAAACCCAATAATAGAAACAATTTTATGATCTCATTCGTCAGAGTGCATGATTTTAGTATTCCTACTCACAATGGTTTTCATACAAAGTACCAAACCAAACCTGAATATGCTACGCTACACATGGTATACTGTGGCGCCCATTCGAGAAACTTTTTTGACTGGAATTATGCGAAGGACACCACTTTTATCATCCACAATTTCATTTAACGACACTAAATTAATCAATCTTATGTTTAACATACGTAAATTAAGATAAGCTCACCTTAAAATGAACATAAAGTGAATATAATTTAACATGAATTACAACCTAGAGCAATCGTTCTCGTTTGTAATCGACTTTTTATTATGCATCCAAATAGTTCTGTTATTTGGTTTGGGTAGAAGAACTAAATCCATTTATAGCTCTATGACTAATAATAGAAATTTGCTCACACGTCTCCGAACTTTCATTGCCAAGTTCAAACCAGTTCTATTATACTGATCTCCAACTTAAAGAAACACAGATAAATATACGAAAAACTCCATTCTAAATAATTATTCGATAACGAGAAACGATTGCTTACAATATGATAATTCAATTTTTCAGAGCATGCTATACATCGTGATGTAGATATACCTAAAATTATGATTATAATAAGATGTGAATAATCTTTTATCTTCCCCTCGAAGTAATAGCGTACTAATTTTACCATAGAGAGTGATATGAGGTTATAAGTTTTCGATAAAAAATTAAGCATATTTGAATATAAGAAATTTTTGTGTTTTTTAAAGATTCTCTCTTACTACTAAGAAACCTATAAATAATTCTACACTTATACCTATGACACTGGAAATGCATATAACAAGATGGTATATATATAGAATATGTATGTGTATATTAAATTTTTTTACAATTATTAAAAAACTTATATATTGAAAAGTGTAAAGCATTTGCAAAACTTATGATAACGTAGAACAATTAAGAGAATCATTAATGCATCATTCATTTTTTTAATAACTTTAAAGGTAGTAATTATCATATTTAATTAAAAAATATCAATAGCTATTAATTTAAAATTCTTTTTTTTTTTGTTTTGCTTTTTGTTTAAATAATTTAGACACAAATCATTATGAATTCGTCGCTGAACAAAATTTATAAGTTATAAAAGTTAACTGTCTTTCAGATAATCTCGACAATTGAATTTTAAATAAATTTACAATATAGCAATTATATTTTGTTTAATTTATTATTACTTTTATGCCCACATATACAATTTTTTATTTATAAAAACATATATAGTATTTATATATATTATATATTTTATTAAAATACATATATTATAATATAATACTTATAAATATACATAAAAAAATAAAATTAAAATAAAAAAAAAATTAAAAATAATAAAGTTAGAAAAAATGAAAAAAAAAATTATTAAAAAACATGATATAAAAGTAAATACAAAAATAAAATTAAAATAAATAAAAAAATTATGTTACAAAAATGAAAATAAAAAACAAATTAAAAATAAAAAGAAATAAAACAAACATATGATGAAAATAAATAAGAAAATAAAAAAATTAAATAGATATAATTAAAGAAATAAATAAAATAAAAGTAGATAAAAAAGTATATAAATAAATAAAATTAAATCAGACTTAATAAAGAAATAAAATAGATAAAATTAAAGAAATAAATAAAATAAAAATGGATAAAAAAGTAAATATATAAATAAAATAAAATAAAAGTAAATAAATAAATTAAAATAAATAAAAGTAAATATATAAATAAAATAAAAAAAATGTAATAAAAAAAATTAAAAAAGGAAATAAAAAAAATGATACAAAATGAAAATAAAGAAGTAGAAAAATGAAATAAAAATAAAATAAATATAAGTGAAAAACATTAAAAAATAAAATAAGAAGAAATGGAAAACAGAAAATAAAAATAAATAAAGAAAAATAAAATCAAAATAACTAAATATATGAAATAATAAAAATAAAATAGAAATATATAATAATTAAAATGTACAAGAAAATAAAATATATATAATAATATTTCAGATGTTATCGAAAATAAGAAATTACATAATTCACTTAATACAATTAGAAAAAATATAGAATTTAAGAATATTAAAAAAAAAATTAATTAAAAAATAATTTATTAAAAAAACTTAAAGTTGTTTGCATTGAGCAATTTCAACATAAGCGAGGAGAGCAAACTTATTGATAAAAGTATCTCAAGTTTTTGTATTGGCAGACGCGAACAGAAATGAGTACGAAAAATTAATTTTTCCTTTCATTTAATTTTTCGAAATTTATATTTTTTTAATTTATATTATTTTAAACTTCGTTTGAGCTTAAATTTCCAATGGCAAAGAACCCAAGAAACAAAATTTTATATGCAAATAAATTATTTTTTTATTTTTGGTTATATTTTATTTTCTGTTTAATTTAATTATAGTATATATATATTTGACGCAAATACAAAATGCAAGAAAAAATATTGTGAAAAAAGATATACAGAAAAAGCAAATAAAACGAAACCATAAAATAAAATTTAATTTTAAAACATTAACAAAATAAACGTGTTTAAATAATTAAATGAAAATAAAAAAGCGTTAGTCATGAAACTGGTTCATTGCATAAATTAACAAAAAAAAAGAAAAAAAGAAGTAAAAAATTTGAAGCAAAAAAGTAGTAAATAAAATAAAAGTAAATTGAAACAGAAAAAGAAACAAATTAAACAAATAATACGTCCAAGTAATCCGGTTTAAAACAAACTTTAAGACAAATACAGAAATTATTACGACAAAATAAAATAAAAAAAATTTTTAAAAATTTGAAAAAATACGGGTAAAAACGTAAAATTTTTCAATTTTTTAATCTTTGTGATTTTTTTATTTTGTGTTTAATTTCTTTGTAAATTTTGGCTAAATTATTAGATCTAAACATTATGTTAAAGTATAAATTTATAAATATTTAAGCCGTTTTGATATAATACTGAACATTGAAAACCCCATAGAATGAAGTTACTGGAGGCAAAGTCTTTGAACTGCGCTTTTAAAAATTCTAAGCCGCTTATTGTCGTCAGCCTCGCAGAGTTTATGAAGTTTCAAAGCAAAATCTATTTATTCAACGAATATAGTTTTCCAACATTTGAAACAAAATATCTATTGGCAAATAAAAAAAATTAATTCAAATGAATTCTAGCCAAATTCCCGCCTTCAAACTTCACGAAACTTCATGTCATGCGAAAAAACGTCTCTTGACTTATAAGAAAAAAAACAGAATTACACGTTTTCTGCTGGTGGCGCTTAATTAAATTTCGCAATTATTGCCGTGCATATTTTTACTTTTTATTATTTTTACTTTTTATTGTTTTTTTTCTTTTGTTTAGTTTATTTTTTATATACTATTTTTATATAAAATATGTTAACAAAAACACAATTTTGTAAATCCGCACAAATCTTAGAGGCAGGCATACACACTCAGCCCAAGAAAAGCGGCACAAATTGTTATATCAAAGCTGACAAAATGGCGTATAAAAGAATTACAAGTGATTTTTATTTTTATTTTTATTATTATTTTTACTTTTATTATTATTCTTTTTTTTGTACTGACTTTTTTGACTTAAACGCCTCCCAGCATGAGCGCAGTACGCGATTAGCATATTTTGTTAAGCACAAGGCTTAACGCTTACAATACACGATGATTGTATGGCCCACTCTGACTATGGTTAGAAATCAGACTCTTGTTACCAACTTATTAATGTTCTCGCTTGTATTGGTCTGGCCTTTTGGAATGGTCCAAGCAAGTTCTTTGCTTTGGAACACATAGCAGCTATAGCAGCTATAGCAGCTATAAAAGCTACAACAGCTGTGTGCGAGTGGTGGTTCTTGTCGCTTTTGACATTCTCATATAATCGATACAAATTTACCATTATTGGACTTGTAATTGAAATAATTTATTACTAAAGGTTTTGGTTGGGTAAAATTAAGTTTCTTAATTGATACATTTCCATTTGCATTTGCATTTCTGCTGTCCGCGTAGACAAGAAAATTGAATTTAAATGCAAAATAATTGAATATATCTAAAGTTATGAAGAGTGAGTAAGAATTTAACATTACTAAAAGTCAAGTTAAAATTTATACTTTTATTGAAATGCATTAATCGTTATCGTTATATGAACTTTTATGGATATGCATTTACTTTTATAAGTTTATTTTAGTATTCAGTAGCAGAAAAGTTTCTAATTAATAAAACAGTTTATAGCAGTTATCATATAAGCAAGAAAACAGAGTTGAATTAAGTTTTGTCAAATCTTCAAGACCCTCCTTCACAGAGGAGAGTACCACTAGGAATCATGCATATGCTATTTGCTAACTACAAACATTGTGTTTTCAACCGCATTAAATTAATTTTCAATTCATTTTTTAATATATGCATTAACTTTTATAAGTTTATTTTAGTATTCAATAACAGAAAAGTTTCTAATTAATAAGGCAGTTTATAGCAATTATCATACAAGCAAGAAAACTGAGTTGAATTAAGTTTTGTCAAGTCTTCAAGAACTTCCTTCACAGAGGAGAGTATCACTAGGAATCATACATATGCTATTTACTAACTACACTATGTATGTTTTCAACCGCAATAAATTAATTTTTAATTATCAATTTTTCAATTTTTTAATATCAAATATATACTGTCCATTTATAAGCACATTGTTATAGTGAAACTCCCAACACTACATTCAAAAGTCTGCAGTCATGTCAACCAAAAGAAAAAAAATAATATATAATTTTATAATACTAAATAAATAATTAGAAGAATTCGAGTAGCAACGAAAAGACTAGAACAAAAATATAGTTAATTCATTGAAATTTGGCTGACCATACAACACCAAGTACTCATTATAGCCAAGTACTCATCATCAGTGAGATTAAAAAATATTCGAATTTCTTTTTAATTAGTTAATTAGAACACCGTATTTCTGGAAATAACCGAATAAAATACATATCTTATAATTTGGTTTACCAAGTGGATAGAGCTAATATATTTCTTTAACTTTGCATTACCATATTTAATTGTTTGTCATTCGAGTTATTTAGTTATTGGTTAATATTAGTTATTAAATTATTATTATTAATATTTAGTTATTATAGTTATTAGTTGTTATTAGTTACTTAGTCATATTGGAGATACTGGTTTCATTACTGAAGATTAGGGCTTCATTTGATGCGTTATATCTCGAATTAATATTGCCAATAACTCTCTTCCTTTTTCTTTCCATATAGTTTGAATATAGGAAAAAATTCTTAAATTCAGAATTCATATCATTTCTTTTTAAAACCCCTAAATAATTTAAGTTAAAATAGTTTTCGAATTTAATATTAACTTGAAAGCTTACACTACAAAAGAAAAAGTAAAAATAAACATAAAAAATTTAATTTACTTTTATTTTGTTTATATTTTATTTTATTAAGTTTCAGTGCTCCTTACAAATAATTTTGTAACAAATCAATTACTTCCCTTTTACAAAGCCACGCTTTCAAATTTATTTAATCCACTGATACTTGATAATTTCATTCAATATCAGCTATTTCTTTACTTAATCTATCTAGACTCACAAAAAGTCACTATAAAAAGCTACATTCGATAAGCTTCAAAAGTGAAAGGGTGAGCGTTTCATGACAAACAAGCATTGCTAAATTGAGTTGTCTTTTCATGCTGATCGATGATCTCTCTCTCTCTCTATCTCCAACTAAGATTAACATAGTTTTTTGATTTACAATCAATTTTAATAGTTTTGTGAAATTATTCAGATAATACAAGTTTATTGTAGTCATTTTTATCACTCCATTTATAGTAAATCCAAGTATGTTAATATATAGTTTCACAATAAGGACACCTTCAACAATATTTATACATTTGACTGCTATATAAAAAAAAATTAATGATATTATTGAAGGGAACTTCGAACAGATATTAGTTTTATGATGGAATGGACGACGGGCTATTGTCTCTTATAATATCATTGTTGTAGGTCGAAACACCCTTCTTGTAGAAGATGAGGAAAGTGCTTCACTTTTGCTTTGCATGAAATATAGCACACTATTAAGAATCTAACATTTTTAAGGATTAATAGAGCTGTTTTAAATAAATAAACTTATAAGCGGATTTGCTAAATGCTCAATATATGAGTTACATCCGTGCAGAGTTACAAAAACATATACGTTTTATGGCAGATTAATGTCACTATTAACTTACCAAACAATCACAAGCGTAATAGAAAATTTTTTTTATTGATCATTCGTACAATTAAACTAAGTACAAAGCCAAATATATATTAAAATATGTTTATGACATCATCAACTTATAGTACCATCATCTTTTGATACGAAATTATTATGTATACAAACAAAGAGATAATATTAAAAAAAAAGTATCCATGATTTTCACATCTAAAGAAAGTGTGGGAAATCAATATTACTAATCAAAATAGAAAATATGTAGTTTTATAATGAAAACTGTGCACATATCTTAAAGCAAATAATTGGGGAAGATACACAAACGTTACCATAAATATTATACAAATAATCGATAAATAATCACAACTACAATCAATCAATGTCAATCGTGTGACATAAAAAAATAACTATAGATCAATATTGAATTTTTAAAAAACTGTAAATATCGGTGTGAAATAAATGCCATATTAGTTATTGGAAAATCAATACTAATAGAATTTACTAAAATACATTGATAAACTTTTTTTAGTTTTAGCTAGAAAATCGGGAAAATCTTACGTTATTGATACGATATTGGAGCAATAAAACACCTTTGTTTTCTAGAAGACTCATCTAAAAGTTGGATACGTTGTATTACTTAGAGACCTAAACATTAACAATAATGTCTTTAACAGATATAATGAAGGAAACAGAGTGATATCTCAATGCCAATCTGTTACAACGTAAACAACGTCAAGTTTATACCAATAAAATAATTTAATTAATAATACTAACATTTAAATATTTTTTCTCATATTTACATGCCATTTCTGGCAAAGATTTCTAAACGCCTTTCGCAAGATCTTTGTAAGATCGACTAAAATTCCATTCATAACTTTTTATCTATTCTAGCACAAAAGTCTTTCAAAAAAACTTTTTAAGCAATTGAATTTTAATACAAATATAATAGAAAGCCGAAAGATATATATTATTATTTATACATACATAACTATTTACTGAATTTAGCTTATGTCTTGAAAGAAATGGACACGGCTATTGCAGCATTAACAGCAACAGTGGCAAAAAAACAATAATTAGTTTTAAAATTATAGCTTAAATATAATCCTCTAAATAAATAAATAAATGTTAAAGATATATTAATAAATATTAAAATTTAAATACATAAAAAATATATTAATATTTAAAATATATATTTTAAAATGTTTGCAAAGACAGCTTATTATTTCAATAAATTTATGTTTTCGTCTTATTTAAAATAAAGTTAAAATTAATTGTTCAATTTTTACTAATTTTAATTAATTATTTAGTTTTATTTTAATTTTCATGTATATTATTTTACACAAAAAAATTTTACTTCCAAAAAATACAAACAAATCTTAGCTGACAATTGAAAGCTCTTATCAATAGCAGATCTTTCATTTGATCTTTAGAAAGATCGAAAATAGTTTTCAGTCTTGTAAAAGAGCGGTCTCACAATACATAATTTTTATGTATTTTATTTTATATAAATAAAATTTTACTCACGAAAAATACAAACAAAATATTAGCTGACAATCGAAAGAACTGATCAATAGTACATCTTTCATTTGA
This sequence comes from Teleopsis dalmanni, assembly GCF_002237135.1. Classification (NCBI taxonomy): domain Eukaryota; kingdom Metazoa; phylum Arthropoda; class Insecta; order Diptera; family Diopsidae; genus Teleopsis; species Teleopsis dalmanni. The sequence continues at coordinate 34,896,976 of NC_051846.1, forward strand.
TCTTTAAAAAGGCCGAATATAGCTTTCAGTCTTGTAAAAGACCACTGTCAGAATACATAAGATCTTTCAACAATCTTTCGCAAAATTTTTGAGCGTGGTGGTCCCGTCAATCTTTCGCAAGATTTTTGAGCTAAAAGATCGTTGCCAGAATAACCCTGCTAATGTCTATTGTACATATAAACGGACTTATATGCATAATTAAAAGCATTTAAGTATATAAACTGACTGTTTTCTATATATCTACCTGAGCTTGTTCCTTGAACCAAAAAACATTAGATTAGGGTTCCGTTTCCGATATTTAGTAGCACCTTAACACAAAAAAAAATGTCATTTCAAAACAATTTGTTAGATATCTATTGATATGTTTTTTCTCAGTAAATACTATATAAAATGGAACTACTTTATATTCACTATTTTTTACTTCTTGAACCAAAAAATCAGTTTTGGATTTTACATGAGGTATACAAATAAAATCCTGAATATTTGCTTAAGAGACTTATAAAAGAAGTTAGTCGTACTGCTGAGAATATTATTATTATGTTGAGGCTAGTTAAGTCAGAGCACTTAAGCGAGATTTCTTTATAACTCCTCTCTACGTCTTGACTGAATTATTGTTTATCTCTTTATCAGACTAAGCAATAATTTACCTCAAATCTACATACCTCCCCGATGAGCCTGTAACCATTCTGAGATTCGATAGCGCGGTGTTGGTAAGCCTGTCAGTTTTCGTGAATAATTTCAGAGCTCTATCCCTTATGTATTTTTTGATCGAATCAATCTTGTGGTCCCTGACGAAGTCACTTGTTCTAATGTACCATGGTACCTTGAAAAATATTCTCAGAGCCTAGCTTTATGCAATTTCTAGCTGGCGAATAGTAGTGTTTGAAGCCTTGCTAAGCGCTACACATCCATATAGAAGTGACGATCAAATTATTTTGTTATATAACAGCTTCCTGTTCTTAGAATTGAGAATTTCATTTTTAAATAGCGGTCGGAGATGATAAAGAAGGCACAGCTAATTTTTTTCAATTGAGCATGTTTTAGTCATGCAAATCGTTTGTCCACCGTAACGTCTAGATATTTAATGTTAGAATAACTTATAATACTAAATATTCCATAAAATGCTACTGACTAAGAAATTAAAAAATTTATTTCTACATACATCAATTTTATTATTAATGTATTTTTTTGCCAACAAATCGTATTTATCTTAATTCAGTTAAAAGCAAATTTATAAATAATTTAAAATATTACAATAAACAAATTACAAGTAATAAATTGTTTTTTTCAGTAAATTTGCTTTCAAACAATTTATTGCAAAATATACTATTTATTGTCAAATAATTTGTTGAAATCAACAATAAAACCAGTAGGTAAGAAGAGAAAAGTTGAATTAGAAATAAACTTAAATTTAAAAAAATTAATAAAATCACAGTTTATGTGTTGTCGATTTATACAAAGTATGTGATTAGCATAAATAACGAGTTTCAGTTAAATTATAAACTGTGTTTTATATGCAAAAATAGTGAACAATCGAGAGTTTTTAAGGCTAACACAGGCGAGAATAGCGCTGATAATAAATAATTTTGCATGCAATAACTTTGCAGAACTTTAAAATTTAAACAAATGTCAAAGTGGCAATACCAGTACAAAGTAATGGATATATTAAAATTAGTATAAGTATAAACGTTCAATAAAATGTAATTAAAATTGCTTAGCGCCCACGTACAAATAAAGTTTACTTAACAAAAGTTCAGCGAGTTTCAACGTTTTAAATGAATTTAATAAAAATGTTTAAGATACATTTTCTAAACTGCTGCATGAAAGTAAAGATACCTTATGAATAGGTGGTATCTTTCATTTCAACTCAACATTTTGTAGAAAATTTTACTATATTATTTTGTGTAGATGCATTTTATACATTTTTACTTTTTATTAATTCTAAATTTTTTCCAGATTAAAAGCAAATATCAAAATATACAAAAATTTATACAAAAAAAAGATAATAATAATAATAATAATCAGACTCGTCAGTGAAAGTTACTAAAACGTCGTTAACGTTTATGTTAATTTCTTTTACGTGCATGTCTGTAACGCTATAAGAATGTCTACATATGTATATTTATCTTACCACTCACATGATTAAAAATTATGGCTTATATAGATACATGAATGTATATGAGAATACACAGTATACATAGTATACACAGTAATAGCAGACCCAAAAATTCATTCGTCATCACAAAAAGTTGCCGCTGCTGCGCACATAAACTTCAGCACAATTAAATGAGGCATCTTCCTCTTCTTCTTCTGTCTTTCTTCACGATTTTTATTATTTTCGGTCGGTTTGGTTGCACTAATAAGAAGAATCAAGAGAAATGTGTGTTATATATGTAAACACCATCTGTTGTCAGTTAACAAGTCACTAGAATTTTGAGATCTTCACGATTTATAACGTTCACTTCATAATGACATTATTAAATAAAGAATAATGACAAATACAAAGAAAAATCTTGCATGAGAGAAATTTTCGATCGGTGGATATTTTATTTAAATTTAAATAAATATACTAGTATGTGACAATTTACATATGATTTAGTTTATTAAGTTGAAATCGTGATTTTTGTTTAGTACATACAAGAATGGTGTTTGAGTTACCTTGAAGTTCAGATTTGAATAATACATATATTATAAATCCAAGAGAAAAAATTTCAAGATATTAGTTTCAATAGAAAATACGCTACTATCAATCTAACATTGATATAAATATATAGAAAAACAGTTAAAAAGGGATTTAACAAGAATTTTCTTATAAATTTAAAAAAAAAATATTATAAGGATTAAATCCTATGACAGCAGGGCGGGGGACCTACAGACTAGTTCCTAATCCTTAGTTAGCTTTAAAATTAATTTTAATGTTAATTCAAAAATAAATAAATAAATATTCTATAACAAGAAACAAGAAATTTGTTTCGAATAGAAAAGGGTGGTAACGGTAGAGAAAATCCAAAATAAAATTTTTCCCTTTTTATAAGAAATATAAGAAATTTTTTTCAAGAATGATATCTGAGCTGGCCATATGCTCTTTCATATGGCATCCGTATAAAATTTTTGGATTGAAAATTGTATCCATAGATCACGCAAAAACACACACAATACAAAAGTTTTGTCAATTTTTGTGGCCATTCATAGAGCTAACGCATAAACCGCAGCTATATAAATTTAACTATTAGTTATTATAAATATTTTCTTTTCAAATCTTCCTTTTAAGCACTGTTACTCGATGAAACTATACCTGCAGTCTTGCTCGAGAAGTTACTTGTATATAGTTAGTTTTTTGTGGTAGAAGTCTTTCACTATATAATATATATATTTAGAGTATTAAAAATGTATTGTACCCAACAGCAAAGAAACCACGTGTTTTGTAA
>NC_051846.1:34900503-34928114 GCF_002237135.1 Teleopsis dalmanni
TTTCAACGCAAATATTAAGTCACAAACAGCCATCCGTCCCAAAAAAAATAAAAACCCAAGTAACAACAACAACAAAAGGATGTGCAAGGACAAAAAGATGCATCGCTTTATTTTACCTGTGGGTGTTGTTAGCATAAATATTTAAAACGCATATGTTGTTAAATGTGTTTTAAATACATGAAACGAAAATAATAAATACATATTGTTGAGATGCTATTAGGAAAATTTTTTTCTGGGAATGGATTGCAGAAAGTAATTAGACATATCGCGAGGATAAAACTTAACCTTGTGGTTTTTATGATCTCATTTAATAGCTTTCTAATGGCAGTTCCTATATGAGAATACCACAGGATATTTACTTAAATAAATTATATTTATTTTATTCAATAAGGGATTTTAATTTATTTTAAATTAAAATAGTAATAACTTTTAACAAACCTCTTCTTAATATTTAAGTAAATTAAATATTAGTGTTTGATTCAAATTTTAATACATTAATAACTAATAACATTAATAACAATAACTAATTTTATAAGGTTCATTTATATTCAAGACTTTTTAAACAAATTGGCAATCAATTTTCAATTAAAAATGTTATTTGTTCGATTTAAGTCTTAAATAAATTCGAGTCATATAAGATTTAACAATAAAAATTAATTGATAAATTTAATTTTAATGTGATCATTTAAGTATTTTAAATGCGAATAAATATTACCTAAAATGTTAGCAAAAATTAAAAAAAATTTTAATTTAATTTAAACTTTTTATATTGTTATAAGTCTTTTATAGATTAGCATCACTTAAGATTATGTAGGAAAATTAATTAGTAAATTGAAATTTTAAGATGATCATATCAGTATTTCAGATACTGGTAAATATCCTTCATACAATAGTTTTGCTTACTTAAGATGTATTGAAATTTAATACATATACACACATATATTTAATCTCGAGTATTAGACATAAACCTCTATACTTGTATTATGAAACTTTTAATATGAATGAATATTTATTAAAATTCTATCATTACTTTATTTGTTTTAGACAAATTTCATTTTATTATTTAGTATTTCTTTGATTCAATTAAGTCAAATTAGTAAATAATTATTGATAAATTAATAAAACATTTTGCGTAAATAAAACCTTATTATCTATTCTGTTAGTTTATTTTACACCACCTTTCTCATAGTATAAATCGTCCTTTATTCCTTGTAACCTTTAGTTCACCTGATTTGTATTTATTGGAACTGATTTAGTAGAATATATACTGTTGAATATTAATTCTATAAGCATCTGCTATCATTTCATGATTATTGGAATTGTATTTCCTCTACCGACTGAATATAAATGAACGACTTAAATGTTTTCAAAAGAATTGTTTTCTTGTGGCGGATTTAGGTCAGTCATAGGTTCTTAAAAGTAAATACTATTACGATATTATATTATATGTATTATTATAATCTTATATTATATGTGTTAGCATGATGTTCTATTATATTTATTATTATAATATTATTATTAAAATAATTATTTTTTTTAAATTTATGTTTTTGTACAAGCTAATTGGTCAATGTTAAATAATACAATAATATAATATTATATTATATATATTTTTTATTATTTTTATATATATTATTTTATTATATTTTTAAACATATTTTGAATAAAATATTTTTATTCATATATTATATTTTATATGTATTATATAGAATATTATTCAAATTTTTTTATTAATTTACATATTTTTGTCATATCATATTATATTATATATTCCATAAAATATTATTTTTAAACCATTTTGTTTTAATTTGTGTGTTTTTGTACGGGTTAATTTAGTTAATATTTTTTAAAACTAATTTAAAAAATTGTGTACTAATTAATAATGATTAATTAATCTTAATTTTAATATTTTTAAAATATTGGTTCAATATTTTTATTAATTTTTATGTTTTTGTCTTGTCATATTTTATTATATATTCTATAAAATATTATTTTTAAAACATTTTTGTTTTTAATTTATGTGTCAATTTGGTCAATATTAAATAATACTTAATATACCGGTACTTAGAACATTTCATAAAACTAATTTAAAAAATTGTGTACTAATTAATAATGATTAATTAGCCGAAAGTAGAAAAAACGCTCTATGTTTTTTATTTAAGACCTAACCACCTAACCTAATGTTCCAAAATTAAGAAAAAAATATTAAAAGCATACCAAGTAGAAAAAAATCTTTTTAAATCTTAATTTTAATATTTTAATATTTTTAAAATATTGTTTCAATTTTTTTATTATTTTTTTTGTTTTTGTCATGTCATATTATAATGTATATTTTATAAAATATTATTTTTAAAACATTTTTATTTTTAATATATGTGTCAATTTAGTCAATATTAAATAATACTTAATATACCAGTACTTAGAACATTTTATAAAACTAATTTAAGAAATTGTGAACTAATTAACATTGATCAATTAGCCGGAACAAAAAATAACGTTCTTTTATGTATTTTTTATCACAATAATGAAATAAAATTTAATTCGAACTAGAATTTGCATTCTAGCTTTCCCATAATTTGATATTATAAAGATATAAAAAATGTGATATATAAATTGAAGTAAATTTTTATGAAGAATTTTTAATAATCGAATTGCAATGAAAATTTTCTCTGCACACAAATCGAACCATTTTCCACCTTCGCAAACACAAGCCACTACTGACTGAAGCGAATGTGTTCCAAATAATTTTCTGCATAACAAATCCTGCACTGCATGTAAACCACAAAGCCACATTGGTAACTTTGGAACGTCACACAGATTACGTGACATCGATTTCATTGACACAATTCGAGATATTAACAGTAAACAGAGAAAACGTCGAACACGATATTTATGTTACTTTTCGCTTGATGTCAGTCAGAGAGTCTAGTAAAAGCCTAACTTTTAATAAAACTTCAGGCTTTAGTGCCTGAAACGCACTAAAGCCGCCGTACGAATAAAAATTAATGCGTTGGCGCACACGCCCTCAACTTCGTCTGATAGTATAATTCCGAGTGCGGGAGAAAAAAAAAGCGCATAGTATAGATATCGCGATCAACGTGCGTGGTAAAGTGTGTAGTAGACCAAAAAGGGGGAGGTATAGAGCTATAATATATGCAAAGAAAATTTCAGACACGTTTTGAATTGAAGCAGACCAGACCATTGTTATAGGCTAAGTTGAAAATTAATAACAAGACAAATAAAAAAAATTATGCACAAAAGTAAAAGCAGAAATTAGCCGCATTTGGGTGCGCGACAAGAAAACGCAAAAATGTAAACAAATTTTTTTTTATTTTTTTTTTTTTTGGTTTTTATATTATTTCCAACATTTTATGAGAATCATTTTACGCATTTCGCCTAATAATGACCATAAATAAAATTTAATTTCATATTAATTCATTTATGTGCTTTGCACATTCTCAGCTGAAATAGAAATTTATTTACACCTTTCGAATGAAATGCACATAAATCACGCTTTTCACATGCGGCACATGTGGCACAAGCCGCACAACATACGGAAACTTGCTTAAAGAGCAGAACTTTTCTTTTATGATTTTTCACTTTTGTCAATTTTCTTTTTAATTTTTTATATTTGCTATTTTTTTAATTTGATTTTTTTTTTCTTTTTAGTTTACTTTTCATTTATTTTATTTTCAACATTTTATGTTTTGGTGTCGCATTTGGCTTTCATCACAATCGTCATCATCATCGTCGTCGTCATCGTCATCGTAATCATCATCATCAGCAGTGGCATTAGCGTCTCCTAGTCCGCGTTTAGCCATCAAACGACAACCAACCTACCAACGAACTAACCAACTACAACGACAATCAGCCGTCACGACAATCAGCCAAGCTGCCATCAAGCCAGCCATCTCAGGCGGCAAGTACGTTACAATTGCAGACGCATGCATTCAGTCAACATGACCATTAGCGTGAACGACACGTTGTGAGCCATGAATGAGTTCCCATTAACCATGTTAATGCAACAGAATTCCATTTCAAGCGTTTCTTCAATTTCTTTTACAATTTTTTGCTTTTGCTGCTTTGCCGTTTTTCCATCTTTCCATCTTTAAAGCCAAGCCATTTGTGCTGTGCATCCAAATAAAATGCTTCAGCCAGATTGCATGTAACAGTGGGAAAAAGGAATACCCGTGGAGTAAACTTGCACTCTTCTTCTTTCTTGCTTTCTTGTCTATGCGATTCGTAAATAAATTACATAAAAGTAAATTGTAAAAAGTTCAAATAAAAAGCATTACCATTTCTCATCTCAAACTTTTGTACATTTTCTTTTTGTAATTTTTTTCTATTTTTCATCATTTAATTAATGTTTTTAAATCGAAATAAAGTAGAAATTGACGGCAAGGAATAATAGAGGGGACTTGACAGAGGATATACGACATACTGATACACATACATACGGATATGCATGGACATTAGAAATATTGCACTTTTATGCTGAAATTAGTTGCTCATTTCATTTTAGAATTAATGATACTTTAACTGTTTGATCATCAAAGTTTGCAGGAGGTAAATGGCAAAATGGCGAAATGGCAAATGGCATATGAAGTTTCTAAGAGGAGACATATTATTTTTTAAATATTTAATGCACATGAATATTTTGTATGGCTTTATACGCTCATTAGCGTTGCGAAAATGCGATTTTATGTTAGATTTCACTCGACTGTGATTAGACGTGACGTGTCATTTGTGGTTAATTTTCTGCCTTGATTTACTTGCTGGCTCAAATGCGTTTGCCGTGTATGCGTGGTTTTAGAAAATTAAGCAAGGACACAACATAACTGTCGGCATTTAAGTATAATTTACTTATGTGGTTATTTTAATGATTTAAGCAGTGCTTTGATATACTGATTAAGTGAACAAGAAATAAGCTTTTGAATAATACTATAAAATTAATTATATCAAAATAGCTTAGTACTTTATAAATTAACTCAATCATAATAATTCTAGCTCCATCAAATCAAAAAAAGATGTGTTTTCTTTTTTGTTTCTATTGAATTGTAACACAATTATGAACAATCATTCTGTCACAAAAAAACACTGTATAAAACACAAAAATATAAAAACAAAATATAAAAAAAATATAAAAAAAATATAAAAAAAACAAGAATAAAATAATCTATTAGAAAACATATTAAAAAAAATATTAAAACAAAATATTAAACAAAAATAAATAAAAAAATAAAAAAGAAAAATAAAAAATAAAAAAGAAACACACAAAAATATATACATATAAAAATGTATATAAAAAATATATACAAAATATACATATAAAAAATACATAAAAAAATCAATCAATTAATTAAAATAATATGAAAAGCATTCCTGTTGGTGTAGTTCGCTACTTTTCGAAACCTCACTATAAAAAAAAACTATATAAAATATATATATAAAACTAAAAGACTATATAAAAAAATAATAAAAAAATATGTTAAAAAATACATAAAAAAACATAACAAAAACTATATATAAAAACAAAATAGAAAAAAAGAAAAAGAAAAAAGATTTTTGTTGTTGTAGTTCACTACTTTTCGAAACCGCTCTATAAAAAAAACTTTATATATATATATAAATATATACAAAAATACATAAAAAAAAATATATTAAAAAAAACAATTAAAAAAAAATATAAAAAAAAATATATATATACAAAAAATATAGACAAAAAAATATATATAAAATAATATATATAAAATAATATATATAAAATAATATATATTAAAAAATATATAAAAATATGTAAAAAAATATATATAAAAAAGATACATAAAAAACAGTTCGGTCTCTTCAACAGACAGTATTTGAACCTTGACAACTTATTTCCTTGAAAAACAATAGCAAAGACTTCGATCACCGTACGTAAAGCAAATGTTAAATAAAGCTTCACACCATCCAAAAATATAATTATAATAACTACGGTGGTTTATTAGCAGGAATACGAAAAATAGCTCGGAAAGCAAGGTTTTAATTTAAAAATTTAATTTAAATCAAAATTGAAATCATTCAAAAGTAGACATCTTAAAAGTAGATATCAGGTGGCCGGAAACCATCGCTAAGAACTATCAAAATCCGAGTACTATCTTTAACGAAAAAAGTCTAATGAATCGAGTTAGCCTCAGCACCGAAATAAACACTTTAATATATAAATAGTAGGATGTAAGCCTCGTTTTTATATAGAACCCACAAGGAACAAAGCGCCACAACGGATTATTTATATCATGCAGGAAGACTGTTTAGACAGATCCTCGAAAATCGTTTAACGAACTGAGATAACTGGTAGAGAATAGAAACAAATGAAAATAATTAGTAGAAATTGTAAGTTCTAGACTATGTATAATAATAATAATTTACCAAAACTGTTCAAGCTACTCGAACCTTCGTCTATCTACTCACTGTTTTACAACTACTTATGGTAACAAATGTTCGAACAGCAAATAGTTTTCGAACATTTTCATACTTAGCTCGCTATGTTCGAGTTTAAGTATTCTCGAATACATTACTATATGTATTACATAAAAACTATGTAATGTATGATTTTAATAACTTTGCATGATAATAGATTTTGTAGAAAACTATTGAACATTTTAATAACTTTTTAATTTTTTCTTACTTTCACTGCTTATATGCTATTATAATTAATATTAATAATTTGCTAAAGAAAAGGAATTTCCCTATTAGAAATTAGCTACGGTCTTGCCATATGTAGGTAAGTCGGATAAATTTAGTTTAAGCGTCTATAAAATCTTTTTGCATTCTCTTCACAAATTAGTTATTTTTAAACTTTAATTAATTTTGTCATAAAATTATATACAAATTTCATTACATGTATATACTACTGTAGTTATATATAAACATTTTATTTTTAAAAATAAATAAAAAAAATATATATTTCTCACTTATTTTAGCGCAAAATCTTAGCTTAATGACGCCGGAGGCAAATTTCAATATATTTAGCACACCTTTGGATAAGTATAAATTTAAGAAATATTTATTAAAACTCTTCAACACGTTCCACCATCAGTGAAATGATAGTAAATCTGAGATTTGAACATTTTTACTGAAATTGCGCTACTGGCGCAAACAATCGAACAGATTTAAATACTTGAGATACTCGATGTGAGTGTGCTTAGCCGAAGCAAAATATTTAAGCTAAAATAGATACAAAATAATGAAATAAAGTATTTTTATGATGAAACGCTTAAACTTTGAAGAAGTTCAGGGCGCTTTAATTGCAACTAAACTAGTCTCATTTAAATTAAATTTAAAAAAAAGATACTGTGGGAAATTTGTAAAAATCTCTCCCTTGTCCTATTGACTTTAATTGCAAACATTGTTAGTACAAAATATATTCTGCATTTATATTAATTATCTGTGAAAACCAGGCTAAATTGTATCTTTAAGTTTTTATTTTCTAATTTATTTTTACGTTTTTATGATTATTTTCATTTTCATTTTATCTTACTGTCTATAGTATCTTCTTAAATGTATCTTTTGGTTTTTATTTTGTTTGTTTTTTTATTTCTTTAATTTTGTTTAGAGACTAATTAACTTTCTTATTTGACTTGTATCTTCTCTTGGCCATTTGCACGTTGTTTGCCTTGCCTCTTGGCTGTAAATTTGTTATTGTTTTAATTTTTATTTGTCTCCATATATATTTACTTAGTTTTTTCTTAACTGTTTTACCTTAACCAGTACATTCTCTAAGAGCTGACAAGGTGAAAAGTAGGTGAATGTTAAGTAATAACAAACAAAACGAAAGCAACAAGAGCAAATGACAAAACAAACAAAAAAATTGTTTACAAACAACAAACAGAACAACTAAGAAAAATTAGAAAAAGAATTAAAGTGAACGAGTTAGAAAAAATGACATTGACGTAAAAATTATGTTGACTCAGTTGGAATTGGTATTCCTGCAAGTGCCAACCGTATGTCTCAAGTGGTAATAACGTAAACCCAACGAAAGATAGATGTGAAGATAGCAATGACTCAACCGGAAATGGTTATTGAGTGTTACAATTTTAGTTGAGGTAAGAAAGGAAGGAAAGAGATAGAAAGAAGAGAATACTAAGAATAAAGATAGAGTTAAAATGAAATTTAGTCCAGAATCAGAAAAAAAACAGATAAAAGGGAAAGAATTTAACATAAATTTGATTGAGTTAACGAATTGGCAGAGAATATAAAAAATCTAACGACAGATCTGTATGAACTCAGATACCATATAAAGAAATTAAGTTAAAATGATCCATGTAATATAATGTTATAACGATCAGGATAGAAGTGCAAACCATAAGCGCATTTCTCCCTTAAAATAAATACAGAACTAATTATATATATCCTGAGATCAGACAACTTATGACAACTCCTAATCATCTGGTGACTAAAAACCATTACCAACTTACTGTTCGTTATAAAGCATAACAAAACAAATAAAAATATGGATATTATGCAAAACAAAATATATGGATTAATAAAGCTGCCTTTTAATGCTACTTTATTCTCAAATACTATCAGTGAGTATCTAACAGAGCTTCTTCATCCAGAATTTATTTAAGAACGCATTTCAGATCATTCTTAACACACGACTAAAATGATGGCTCTTGACTGAATGATATTAAGTAATGGTTCTGCACCATTCTTTTTATGTTATCCATGCTTTTTTTTTCTTCACACTGCCTCTAAAACTTAATTCATAAATGTTATCACTTGGACATCCAATAGAAGTTCTTTCTCCAAATTATATTTCGGAACTCATTTGGGATCATTCTTAACATGTGACTGACCTAACTAAAATAAGAGCATTCGATTTTATTATGAATATTAATTAATTACTCTGCGTCAATCTTTTTATTTCGTCAATAAATTTTTTCTCTCCACACTGCTTTTAAAACTTTATTTCCAAATGATTTATTAATCTCCCCGATGGATCTAAAACTTTACACTGAAATATTATCCCCTAAGAAACTGACAGGGCATCCTCCTCTACATTTTGTTTCAACACATGTTTCGGATAATTCTAAATACATCATCGACACTAGATTTTATGATATTATAGATATTAATTAGAGTCATTCTTGTGATGGATCTATAATAAATGTAATTGTATATTTGATGTTATAATTATAAATCTTATAATTATAAATAAAATAATAATCTTCACTTTAATTAAAAAATGATCACTTATTGAAAACCAAATATTTTATTGAAATAAAATACACCATCTTATCGCATAATTGGATATAGTAGATACGTAACATTAATTTAGTACGGGGTCTCATTTTTCACTAAAGTAACCAATATTGCAAAGAAGTGTAAATACATTTATTATAATCAACGATACGTATAGGGTATATAAAAATTATTCTATTAGAACACACAAATTAATAACGTATCATTTTCATCACTGTCTGTCTTATGCTAAATATCCAAGTTTGTAAATATGAATGTGAGTCGGTTGAAGAAGTGCTAAGTCATTAGCCTAAAGGAACCAAAGTTCATATGATAAATCTGCTAGTTTGAAGAAGAAATAATAGCGTTACATAAATACGACACCCAAATTTACCATATTCCGAAAATTATGTCCTGTAGTTATTTCCTGCTAAAGTAAGATATTGGAAATCAGACATCTCGAAGAATAATTAGTCGCCAGAGTATGTTTTATTCAAACACTAAATAAAATTGATATACATAAAAATAAAATAAAAAAATATAAAAAAATAATAACTTGATAAAATCAAGATTCTCGTTTAGTCAGTGAAAATATAAAAGACGCTCCAGAAATTTGAAGCCGTCCTCTCGTAAATAGTAATAGTATGGAAATATCTGCTAGTTGTAAAACTAATTGTTTTAAACAGTAATTAGTCAACTAAATATATCACGAAGTTGTTAACATTTTTGACAACTTCTAAATCTAATACATAATACACATATACGATTCATATGCATGTTTGTTATAATATATTTTGTTACATTGTAATTTTTCAAAGTACCAGCAACTGTTAAATTGTAAAAAAAGCTAATGTGTAATTTTTTTGTTGTCTTTTCTTTTTTGTCGACAAACCTGACAGAATTAGTAATAATTTCAACTGAAATTGTTGACAACGTAACATCACATTTAATTAATTTATTTTTTTAATTTTATTTCACTTTTTAGTTGAATGTGGGAATTTGGTGCTATGATTGCCGTACTTTGATGACGACCAGTTTTGTTTTATCTTTCTTTTTTTGGTGTCTTTTATTTGGACAACTAATCATTGTCTTAAAAATTTTGGAACATTAAAATAATTTACAACTTATTACATTATTTAATAGAAAACAAAATTATGTTCACATTTTTATATTAAGTAATCTTAAGACTTACATAAGCGAAAAACGAATTATGAATGAAGTATGAGAAATTTAATTTAATTGCATGCAGTTAAATATAAATTAATGTATATATGATTTCTTAATACAGGAAAGCAACAGGAAATTGGCAATAAAATATTTTAAATTGAATATTTGTGAAATCGAAAACTAATCACTAATCTGCAAAAATTATGTTTTTTTCTAAAAAAAAACTACATAATTTATCGATAATTATCAATCGATTCACACGCAAACAGAGTTAGTAAAGAGCAGTAAAGAAATCCCTTAAGGCTACAAAAAAATCGCAAGCATTATCTTTTATATCTAATTACAAATAATTTATGCAATTTAAAAAAAAAAGAAAAGGAAATTAATAAATATGAATAAAAAATATGCAGTACAATGCAATTTTATGAGATTAATTATGAAGCTTTTTTGTAATGAATTATTTCAAAGCAAAACGGAACGTTAGGAACGTTATAAGAAATTAAACGAACAGTAATGGAAGACAGTCGACGTTAAAGGAATATTTTCTAGCATATTAGATATAAAAGATTATGTATCAGATAAGAGAAGGCGTTAGGAGTATTCGAGAGAAAAATTCTTCGGAAGTTCTATGGTCGCTTACGCGTTGGCGACAAGTATCGAACGATGAGCTATACCGCGACACTGACATAATTAAACACATAAAAAGCGGTAGAGGTCGTCCGTATCTTCGGTGGAAGGACCAGGTGACCAATAATTTAGAGGCATTCGGTACTACCAACTGGTGACTGCAAGAAAACTGTATTAACAAACTGTTAGATCTTTAACCTCCTTAATCAAGAAAAATTAAGTAAATGATTTGTTAAAAATAAAATTATTTTATAAAATTATGTTAAATTCAAATAAGTTATTTCGCATATTTTTACAACAAAAAATATTACTTATGTACCATAAAAATTTTACAATTAAAAATTCTCTCTCTGTATACCCCAAAAGGAAAACTTCATTTAAAATATTTTAATTTGCAAAAAAAAAAGATATGAAAACATAAAAATAAAATTAATAATTTAAAAAAAAAAATTGTAAACAATTTTAGTGCCTTTTAATAAGCGAATTGTTTGAATGCAGTAAATTTTAGATTCATAACTTATCTATTAATATTCACTAAGTAACTGCTAAGTTGAATAACGTTTTGTGGTTTAGCATTTAATTTAAAAATTTCATTTATTAATTTTTTATACTCATTACTAAAAAAAATAGCGAAACTTAAATCAGCTTAAGTTCACAACAACAAATATGAATATAAACATTCGCAAATGCAACAAGTAAATCCCATTAACGAATATGAAAAACGAATCTTTAGCTCAAGGTTAAGATTATATGAAGATAAAATCCAAATAAATTGATTTTTTATACCTTTTGTATCTAATTTTTTCATATATGTATACACAATTATATCTATATGTATAAAAATAATATAATTCATTTTTATTATTACTTTTCCATATCTATAAACTCAATCATTAATCTTTAATAACGTATTATTGTATAGATACGAAGTGAGGAAAGGAAATTTCAATTTCAGTGAAGAATTGTATAAATTGGTCATTTCTTTTCAGGTTTTCAAGAGTGTAAATTGAAGATATCTCTTATTTAATTAAGCGAAATTTAACTTACACTTAATAGTAGACATATTGTGTTAAGTCGTTATGCAAATATAAAACCCCTGCAGACCTTGTGCATGCGTGGCGTTACAAATTCCACAGTATCTTTCCCTATACTTCGATGAATGGGACTCTAATAACTCCTCTACATTCCTTCGGGACCCTGGTCACAGAGTATATCACTGGCCCAGTCACTGTATTTGCGCCATAAACCCGCAACACCACCCCACCACTACACAAATTTTACCACTGCGCTACGCCAATGATTTCTGGCTTAGATCAGCCTCTCGCTCATGTCTCTCTCCACTGATTACTGGAACAAACTTTTCAAATTGCTGTGGAAATATTCTCCATTCAATCTTAAGAGGTGGTTTCATCGGCTTCGAGTCTAACACAGTGGATTTTGATGCTTTCCACATATCGTAAAAAAATTACAAAACCCGGCATGTGCACTGTTTAGGCGTGTAAAAGAATTCACTAATGCCATAACAAATACTTTCGGGTTAATCGAGAAGACTATAAAGTTTACAAAACGATATGGCTTAGTTTAAACAGAAATAAAACGTATAACTTATAGGCAAACCTGCAGTTCATGTACTTACTGAAGTACTAACGGGACTCTGTGCAAGGGCTGCAAAGATGAAAACGATATAGACTCCTTTAATCACATCCTATACATTTATTCGGTATTAGAAACAAGAGTCTTTGGTGTTTTGAAGATCGTTGCTGTATTGACCTGACGTGAAAGTCAGAGTTAAATTAATAAATATTTAAATAATTTATGAATGAAATTTATACTTATAGCCATTCTGAGAATAGAGTGATTGCAACTTCACGTTGAAGTAATGTTGAGGAACAAACAATAACTTTTAGGAACATATTTTGCTGCCACTACTTTAACATACAAATATGATAGCATTTCTATTTTTAGGCAACCTCTCCAATGGTAATATCTCTATTACGAAGCAGAATACATTTTATTTATTTTACATTTTCATCACTGATAGAGGTGTTAATGTGTCTAAACCTCACAACATCTTCAATGTTTTTTTATTTATTTATGTTTTATTATTTATTTTTTTTAATGCTTTACTGTATTTAACTATGTTTAAATGTCACATAAATGCCATTATGTTTAAATGTCATATAAACTCTCTAATCCGACATTCATCACACAAAAAATCCCCAAATACTCCGAAATATGTCCAGCTGATTCATTCGGCAAACACAAAATAAGATATAAGACCTATTAAATATTAGATATTAATAAGACCTATTAAATTTGATTCAGGGATCATTTTTCACCATCTCGCGGTCCACCGGTTCGGAACCATTGATCTCTGTTGTAATCCACTTATTTAATAAATTGATTGCAACTTTAAATCAGCTTTAAAGTCGCGGTCCTTTCTCTTCTAAAATATGCAGAACAATTATTCTTGCAAAGATATTTCTTTTAGTAGATTTAATCGTAACTACTTCAAAGTGATACTCAAGTAACATCAAAGCAAAGACTAATCTTGTTTAACTACGATATACATATAACTACTTCTAATGTTCCATTATTAAACAACACTACGAATGAGTTATCAAATTTATTATGTTAATAGTACTTCAATGGCTCAATGGATCGAAGCAACTGCGCAAATTCGCGCTTATGTATATTAAAAGTTTTGCAGCATTATGCATAATAAAACTGATTAAGTACCCAATCAGCGCTTTATTAGATGACTTAATACTGGTAAAACGTATTAATTATCCACCAAAGGATGCTGGATTAACACGTTGACAGTATAAGTAACTACAAATGCTAACGCGACACTCAATGATGACTTAATGTAGTTGCGTAGTAAAACTTAAGCAATAGCAGCAACAACGGAAGTTGCTTTTACAAATCACAAACCAAACTGTGCAGCAACAACATTAAACGGCAACTCTAACGCTGCTTTTCGCCACTAAAAAGCGCAATAACAAATAAGCTTATCCTTAATCAATTGACAATTAAGTTTAACTTTCTCATGGACGTCCATAGATAGAGACAATAGCGTGGCAATATCTATGTATAATAAATTGAACATTAACAGCAGCAGCAGCAGCGGCAGTAACAGCAGCAGTCGCGGCATTAGATACAGAAGTCAACAAAGTAGCCAATAGATGCGTGCCACATGCACATCAACGCATTGGCTACTAAATTGCATTTTATGATTTTGGGTTTAATAGCAGTGAGCACATCTGAAATTCATGTTGCGTTTTATGACCTACCGCAGTGTTAGCCACATTGACACACAGCCAAACCGCGTCGAGTATATAAATAAGGCAGGCCAGGACTGGCGTATGCAACAAATGTAACTTACTTTGCGGCTTTGCTTGTGGTACATAAATTTGGCTAACATAATATATAAACTCAATTTATTCTCAATATATTGCAAAATAAAAATACTTTTAATTTTCTATTAATTTAATATGTATTAGGAAAATTTTTTAAAATTCCAGAAACTTTTTGCTACTGAAAGTATTAATTTTATTAAATTCCTTTTACATTTCTAGTACTTCTTTCTACTCAGTAGTAATTGTGCTGCTTTGGTTGCTTCAGCTTAAATTGATATTTATTTTATATTCATAAGCACATAGCAACGTTTGTTGCATATGAGAATGTTGCAAATGTTTTAATATTTCACAGTAAATTCAATTAAAACTTTTGTTCTATTGTGCAAAAATATGTATGAAATACAATTTTGGATGCATCAAAAAGTGGGCGACTGCAAAGCCAAGTGATGCAGTAAAGGATGAGTTATGGTGCCTTGGAAAAGTTTTATATCAAACAGCAAAAACGTTGCAAAATCGTGTTTGTTAAATGTTGCATGAATATATTAAAATAGTTATACGTGATACAAAAATTTCACATAAAATGTAAAAATTGTTCATGAACTATTAAAAAATAATAATTTTACAGATTTAATAAACTTTTTTATTTGTTTGTAATTTTATCTACATACTAACTAAACTGGGAATTTAATTACTCACAATTAAATGAAATATAAATGTAAAAATATTTTAAAATAAATTTATTAATATTAGTGATATTAAGTCTAATAAATAAATATGCTAACTACGTGAAGTGAATTATTTTAATTTTTGTTACATTAATTATATTTTACATATCGCATGAATATATAATTTTGCTTTCTCAGTTTTTCAACAAATTTATTTTCTACAAATCTATTTTCTATTTATGATATTATCTACATTTTCACAATGAAAAGGTATGGAGACAAATTTATTTTCTACAAATCTATTTTCTATTTATCATATTATCTACATTTTCACAATGAAAAGGTATGGAGATATATAGAGATCCACTTCAGGACGCACAGGAAGATATGCTGATCTGGTCAGCAGTTAAATAAATGATAATAATTCTAGTATAGTTAAAGCTTAGTATAGGGCAGGGATAAGCCCCCTAGAGCAAAAGTGCGCAGTAGAACTAACTCAAACCACAACAACAACAACACAACATAACAATATAGATAGAAAATCACCTTTCACAAGAAAAATTTTGATATATAGACGTTCTTATAAAAGGACATATTTCTTAATCGTGCAATGTTGGGATCAGTCTTCACATTTTAAACAAAAAGTAAAATGTAAATTCAGTTCTCTAGACCAGACTGAATTGTTAGCCCCATCGGTGACCGGATATGAGAGATTTGATTGTATAGAGTTAACTAAACTGAAATTAATAAAAATTCAAATAAAAAGCCATGCTGCGTAAATCTGAACTGATTGATATATATTTAGTTTAATTGATATAGAATATGAAATTATACTCAATTTTATCTTATTAAAGAATACAATAATAGTTAAAATCCGACATAGGGCTCTTAAAAGCATATCGTGATTTTTTTTAAATTTAGAAATATATTTATCGTTTATTATTGATATTTTGACACCATAATTTTTATAACAGTCTTTCAATCTAAAAAAAACCAAAATAGGTAAAACTACATATTGTATTCTAATATATATTACTATAATACATTATTTATTATCGACCTGTAGAAGAGCAATCCGTCACGAAAGATATTTAGCATTAAACAGAAATACCTAGCAATTCTATGTAAATAGCTTTATAATAATAATATTATTTATTATGAAATAATAATTCAGGTAAAAAATTAATCAATTGTCAACCCTACTCAAAACCTATAAATATCAATCCCTTGTTCCTTATAAACATTTTTACTCCAATAAAAACAAACTAAAGATGGCTTTTTTATTGATGACATATACACACAGGTAAAAACATATTTCCTTATGTCCTTGATAATCATAAATTGTCATGTATGGTCTCAATAGGAATTCATGCGTGACCCTATTGAAAATGTTTGTAAATTGACCTGCTAGAATTAGGACTATTTTTGTTAACCACTCCATTATATATAAGAACTGACCCTTATAAGGATGTTATTAGTCAAATCGTGTATTGTAACTAAATCCAGTTAGATAAAAATATTAAAACAGAACGATCGAACTATTTATAATTAACATCATGGATATCGATAACTCGCAAATAACTCTGAACAAAACATTGAACTTGGGTCATGCCTTATATTTACATCGTTTAGAACTAATTCGTCGAAATTCGCACTTTATACGCTTATCTACGATGAAAATTGCCGTAACCGATGCTCTCATTAATAGAACAAAAGAAAATGTTGAGATCTGCAATACTGAAGATCTCGAAATTTTGGACCATGCAGAAATTTTTAAAAAGAAGTTAACAGCGGAAGTCATACAAAAAATGGATGCACTTAAGAGAGTACAGGATATTATATTTAAGCAAAAATGTAAGGATATTAGGAAGTTGAAGAAGAAAGAAAAGAAGGATTCTATAAAAGGAAGAACGAAAAAAGAACGTTTAGAGGTGGATCGTGCATCTGATTGATATTCTGAAAGGCTGTAATACATTAGACAAGCTTGTTTAGAGCTTTAAAATAGAGACTAACTTTAAATTATTTTAAAATTGTATATACAAAATAGTTAATTAAAACTATTGCTTATTTATTTGTAAAGATAATGCTATCTATAAAAATTGACGAGTTTCTTTCGAATTTCAATGTAAAAATTTTTAAAACTTAAAATATTCTTAAATATTTATAATAAAATTAAAAATAAAAATTAAGATAAAATTTTTTATTTTTTTCAAAAACATTCACCACTATCATTTTTTTATATATGTTTCGAAAAAAAACAACATTTCGAATGATGTTTTTAAGGATATTCTACAAAATTCGTATTTTGTTGAAATGAACACCAAGTAAATCTAAATAAAATTCTGTCTATAAGTAAAAGCTCTAGAAATTTAAGTAAAAGCTATGAACGTCTGTAACGAGAAAGACGATTCCATATAATTAAGTTAAGGATCACCGAAGTTGTGACTGAAAGCAACAGTCTGTCTTAAACAAGAGACTGTCCACATAAATCATAGCTATGAAGTGCATTCATTTCTGAATAGTTCGGTTCAACAATTTCATTCATATCTGACCCATTGTTTTAATTAGAAAGTAGTTTACCTCGTCTCCGCGCTAACAGTTCCAAGCATAATGGTTCACTTCGTTGTATTGTTAAATTGAGAAGTTCCGGTTTAAAAATAATTTCTTGAGATTTCATTGCAATAATGTAAATGGCTTTGATTTAAAGTTCAAAATATACGTCATTTTTACCCATTATTTAAATTCATTTTTTATCTTAATTATTTTTTTTTAATAATCAAAATAAGCTGGAATATATTAATCAGTTAAATACAACAAAATTTAAAATAATTCAAAAAAAATGTAGATAACAGCTACATAATTTAAATTTTTTTAATACTCGTTCAAGTTTGATCTTCAATTCCACCATGTTTAAGAAAGAAGATTATACATCACAATACGGATCGAAAGAATTTTGGAATGAAATATATACTAAAGAGTTGGAAATCTTTACTGATTCTGATGTAACACCTAAAAAGGATGGTGTACAGAAATATATTATCAACTGGCTGTTACACCAATATAAAAATAACCGAGATATTCATATAATTGATCTTGGTTGTGGTGCTGGCGCATTCTTATTTGATTTGGCGATTAATGGATTTGGTACATTAATTGGTATTGATTATTCACGAAATGCAGTTGCGTTAACAAACTCTGTTATTCAAAAGAAAAGTTATGATATGTATTGCATTGAGTTGGACTTAACAAATGTGATGGAATGCAAAAGGCTTGGTATATTCGATATCGTTCACGATAAAGGAACATTTGATGACATTTCTCAAAGAACAGAAAACACTAAAGAAATGCAACGTATGTATTTGAAGACGGTACGTAATCTCATGAGTAAAGAAAGCATTTTCATTATAACATCTTTTTGTTGGACTGAGGATGAACTAGTGCAATTATTATCCAAACAATTTGTTAAGGATTGTAAAATTCCAATAACAGGAAAGTTTTCTAAGGATATTAATAAACTAGTTACAATACTGGTTTTTAGGGTGAAGTAAGACATGTTAATGAAGAATTTTATTGAAGAAATTTTTATTTTGAGAAGAATATTTAATTGCACTTCTAACAGCATAAAATAATCCATTAGAAAACTATTTTTAACTTGTATTTTATAAAAATGAATTGTTTAAATATATAATTGCAATATTTATGAAATATTATGCAAATATTCGGTATACACTGCAAAAATATAAAGGCTGGAAAAATAAATGATATGATGGCAAAAAAGACTATAAGGAACTAAACTTCCTTTTGCATAATGACATTCTTGATATGCTTTAGTTGTTATTTTGCACAAACTAATGTATTATTTAACTTAGTAGATTGAAAATACCTTATTCTAGATTTACAGCTATTGAAGCAAGCCATTTTTTTTTTGTCCATGGAAGTTTTGTTTCGAGTTCTAACAAATAACTAAATCTATAACGATCTGAGGTCCCACATTCATAAATATGTATTACAACGTTAATGCAAGTTCACAATCTAAATAAAAAGTAAGGGAAAACTACCTTATTTTATTGAGGACAGAATTCTTACAAACTCTAAGCCTAATAAAATGTTATGGGACCAAAATTCCGCAAAGCAACCGCGATGGTAAAAACTGCTATCATTTTTTAAACAGAGGTCTTACAGCTTAAAGCTGCGAGAGAATGCCTACGTAGGGGCACCCGAAATAGTTAATTGTTAACGTTCTATTTGTTAAGTCGGTAACTTCATAACTGCACAAAAACAATTTGTGTACAAAAATTTTCATCACCTTATCGAGTCATAGAGTTATCGTCCACTTTTAAACACCCCGTACTACTTGACTTTTAAAAATTTTGAAAAAACGCTTTACAAATAATGCAAATGCATAAAAATTTTATTGTTTTAATTTATATTATATATTTATATTTAAAAAAGTTCATGTTATGTTTCATAACCAGAAAATCATTTCTCTCACGCTTTACTGGGTAATATTTGTGCGTAATTAGCGTAGTTTATAAATCGAGCTTACTATTTTACATACATTATAAAAATCGTTTCCGAGGTTTTATATAATATATAATAATATCAATGGAAAAAAAATACTTTATACTTTATGTTGTATAAAAAAAGCAAACAATTTATGCACATTAAAATCGCGCATTATTTGTAAATGAAATGTTTTAAAAGCTTTTTTTTGTTGTTATAATTTTCAAAGGGTTTTCAGTTTACATTCAGTTTCAAGCTACAATTCACAGTTTCGGGCCACAAACCCATAGACCGTCCGCGCTTAGGCATAAATTTAACAGTGAATGCATTTTCTAGTATTTACGTTTTTGAAAAGTTATGCAATGAACGCAATTTGCGCATGCGCTACTTTAAATAGACAATAAAACGCTTAATAACAAATTAGTAATATTGTTCGGTTGAGGGTACGAAATAAAAACTAATTTCCACACAAAGATATGCTAATGAAGCTAATTTGCCTTAGTACTTAAGTTTATAAAGCGAAATAAACATTTTAAAATAGAAAATAAAAATTTGGTGAATTTTTCTTTGAGAAAAATATCTGCAGAAGTATTTTTATTTGAGACCGCCGTAACTTGGTTAACAATCTTGAAATTAAAAATGCCACTTGCAATAGATTTTTTTTTATTGAGTGCTTAAAAGCATAACGGAAAAACTATTAATCATGCAAGCGGTAACAACTGCAGACCAGCAACAATAACAACAACATTTATCTAAATTGTATAAAAGCAAAGCAACGGAAGAGCGACCGACCGGCAGACCATTAACTTTAACAAATTAACATCAACACATGGAGAACAGATTCAATATTGGCTGCTGTTACTATTTCTGGTATTGTTACTGTTGCTGGTACTGGTGTTGCTGCTGCTGCTGCTGCTACTGCTGCTCTGGCGGATGTGCAACATTTCTACACCACAACATTTCTGCAACAGATTTTATGCATTGCAAACACATTGGCCATGGTCAGCGCTGTGTGGCTTTTTTAAAATACCAGAGTTCGTGCTCGTAGCACAAATAAGAAACTTAGAAATTAGTACGGAAAATTTCGTTGGTCATGGAGATTGACAAGTGAACACTAAATTTAACTAAAATAATTACTAAATTTTCTGAAAATCTACTATGTATTATAAGCAAAATTAAAGTATAAAATTTAAATTAAGTATAAGATTTAAATTAAGTACAACATTTAAATTATACACAGAATAAAACCATGACATGGTATTGCAGTAACTAATTTCTTAAGTAAATTGGATTAAAATGAGTTTAGTATTAGTTTAATATATTGTTATTATTATGTAAGTAATAAATTCCGCATATAAGGTGATCTAATGTCTTAACCTTAGTTATATTAACCGATCTTTAATCCTTTAGTGAACGTAAGAACCTTGAATGGTTTTGGTTATATGGTGTCCAATATAGACGAGTCTGCTGCTGGTTAGTTTTAGGCACTTGCAGATATTGGTTTCTGAGCACCCAATTTTGTTAAGATTGTATATCAACCTACAAGTATCCAGACAGAAAACCATTGAAACTTTCTATAACTTCCATGTTTAAAGCAATAAATCTTTTTAAGCCTATTAACTACCAACTTAATCTTAAAAGGTTAATCTTAATTAATCTTTAAGCCATCAAAGATAAGTTATTGCTTGTGTTATATATTTAGACATTTTTATTCTTATAATTCTAAATACAATGTCATACACAAGTATTAGTTTTATATATTCGTGTGCATTTGTTTTCCCTTAGAACGAATAGATTTCAAATGAAATGAATGTTTACAATCAAATCCAAGTGCGAGATGTGTGTAAAAAATCAGTAACAAATAAAACTAACACAATTAATTACAATGGGATCAAGTAGTTGTAAGCTACTTCACTTTTCGAAGATAATGTAGCCAATCTTGTGATGAAAAAAGAACGAGAATTTTAATTTTTTAATTCCCGCGCTTTTCCAATCGGCAAATTCTTTTTATTTTCACGCTGGCAACATTATTAGACACATTCTGTCAAAGTTTAACGCATATCGTACGATTCATTTTTGTTTGGCATCTATACAAAGAAGTCGAAAAATTTTCGTGTGGCGATTTTTTAGCTGAATTTCATTCAAAAAAAGCGTCGTTGTGATGTGGCCAATGAGATGATTTCCAACGCACATAGTGACCCCACATTCATCGAGCGCGTCATAACTAGAGATGAGACAGGGGTCTATGAATTTGACATGCTCACCAAACAACAATCGACCGAATGGTGCTTCGAAGGTGAGCCGAAACCGAAAAGAAAACGCCAAAGTCGGTCCAAAATCAAGGATATGCTGACTGTTTTCTTCGATATTTGTGGTGTGGTGCACGATGAATTCTTTTCTGCCGTTATGCGTCGTTTGCGTGAGGCCATTCGCAAAAAGAGGCTAGATTTATGGAAGGAAAACTCGTGAATTTTACACCACGATAACGCACCGGCTCACACAGCGTTGGTTGTGTCGCAGTTTTTGGCCAAAAACTCCACCAATATCATCAACCAAGCACCGTACTCTCCAGATATGGCCCCGTGTGACTTTGTTCTCTTCCCCTGACTCAAATTGCCATTGCGAGGAACACGTTTTGAGACCATAGGGGCCATAAATGAGAATTAGCTGCGTGAACTAAACGCCATACCTTCGGCAGCCTATAAAACTTGTATGGAAAATTGGATCAAGCGTTGGCATGCATGTATTGCCGTAGGAGGAAAGTACTTTCAAGGCGATAATAAAGAAAATTATTAAAAATTAAATCTTTGCGTTTTTTTTTATCATTATAAACGTGCAAACAATCATCACTTTAAATAAGAGTTATGACTAGTCACCACTTTAAATAAAGATACTGACTGATCGCAAATGGTTTCGAATTGGGTTATATTAAGAATGTAAAAAAACATTATATATTTGTAGAATATGTGGTTAAAAATGTAAACGGTTTTAAATTAGGGTAAATTTAGGATATGTAGTTTCAAAAGCAATCGTATCTATGTTGGTATATGACGGTAAAACATAATTGATTATAATAGAGCAAAATGTCTACATAAATTTTTTACATAATTTTCTAGAATAAATAAGTTTCATAATAAAAATATCACAATACATAAGAATACCTGTACTAAACTGGGTACATATTAATGGCAAAGTGAGGAAGTTTCCTTCGCTATACTATATATAAATTTCGCGAAACAAAAGTCAAATAATAGCACAAAAAAACGAAATAATAGAAAAATGCTAACTAATATTATTAGAAAATCGATAAGCAAAATAAATAAATAATTTCACTAACAATTTTTATTAGTATGATTTTCACGACCTCTATTAAACGTAAGAATTTGATAAAAATTTCTAATAATAGTAATATCTAAATTTAATTTATAAGTGAGAATAAGAATATTTTATGAATGTGCTAATTTATAATGTAAACACGTTTATCAATCATTAATAGATTAAACAATTTTTAATTTAATTTAATATCTTAAAATATGCATTCAACATAAATAATAATATAAGCAAGATTAAAAACTAGCACACTATTGATTTGCCTTAAAGATATCGATAAGATTGAATATTCCTTCAAGTAAATCTGGTCATAACTTTGAGAAAAAATTGTTCGATAACCATTTTACTTCCGTTTATTGTATGCACAACGTTAGTTAACTTCAAGACTTCAACCTGAAGCGCTTTATAAGTTTCGTTAAAAGATTTAAGTTATGACTTTAAGACATAAGTTCTCTACAGTAATGCGATGAGCCACTTGGGCTAAGTGGAGCACCATTAAAACTGAATAGTAACTTGTTAATAACTAAGTAATAATAAGTTAATAAATCTTAAAATAAATTTTATTTAGTAATAATTATAACTAAATGTATTAAGGGATAGATATGTAGAGAAGTTTAAAAACCATAAAAAGAATAAAATTGGTTTAACCATAAAAATGAAATTTTTACTTTAAATATTTTCACCAATTTGAATTTTATTGGCCACTGCCACACTTGAGTAATTTTTAAGGATTAATTTTGGTGCATTCATTTTGAATGTATGCTACATTCGATGAATTTTGTTTGGTGTGTGTGTATGTGTATGTAGAGAAGAAGAAGAAAGATTTTAGGAAGTAATTTAATATTTATTTCGTTATTCACAAATTGCAAATAAGTTTTTTAGTATTAAAACTAATTGCAAAAAACTGTTTTACTATTAAAACTAAATTGGATACCCAAAAAAGAAAAAAAAAATTTTGCGCATTGGTATATTGATTTCATCTATCACCTTCTCAACAGCACTAAAGCATGAGTAAAATTTCAATCCACTTAATGCAATAAATTGTGCTAAAACTGTTATAAAAACTTATTTTAATCTTCAATTTTATGTAAGTGTGATATAGGCCATTCAATATATACTGAACTTCTATATTGTAATTATGCGTATTTCGTTAATACTTATTTTTATGTATTTATAGATTTTTCTCAATTGAAATGGTTTTCAGCGTAAAAATTCAAGCGCTATTCAAAAACTCTATGCTCCTCCTAGGAGTTAAAGGATAAATATATTCGAAAACTCGATTTATATTGCAAATATTAAAAATTGGAAATTGAAATAAAATCGGAGAAATTTTATTGTTATTCAACTTATATACGCTGAACGGCTATATTGTTATTGTACAAGTTTTTTATATTAATTTTTATTTTATAATTAAAAATAAAATGAAACTGAAGAATGTTCAACTTCTAAATTTTTTTATATATATTTTTATTTTATAATTAAAAATAAAATAAACTGAAAAATTTTTAACTTCTAAGTTTTTTTCTGTATATTTTTATTTTATAATTAAAGATAAAATAAAACTGAAAATTTTTCAACTTCTAAGTTATTTTTATATATTTTTATTTTATAATTAAAAATAAAATAAAGCTTAAAATTTTTCAACTTCTAAGTCTCTGACTATACAATATCTTTCTAATATTCACTGAAACTATATATAATTTACCAATAACAACTGAGTAAATTCCTTATTGCAATCATAAAAAATCACTTTACTGACTACAATTAGTAATAATTTAAATGTTAGAAAAAGTTTAGATAATTTTAAGTTGCTTTAAAACTAAAAATTAAATTTTTAAGACCGAACTGAAACCTATAATTATCATCGGCTGCGCATATTTATACAATCATTTAAAATGAGAAAAAGGCGTAAAAGTTCCACACTAACGCCGCCGATTGTAGCGCTTTTAGTAGGAAAAAATATTGAAAAAATAAACCAAAAAGTGCAATGGTCAAAAAGCAATTCTTTTTATGCTATTTTCATGCTTTGTTTCTCTATATCATTTAAAAGATACTTCAAACGCTTTAAATCTTTATACGTTAATACGCTTTGCTAATTATGCAAATGATTTTATACATAAACATTTCATTTGTTTCATGCCTGCCTTTGCATATTGTAACTGATATTGATGGTTTTCATGTAGCTGAAAAAATAATAAAAAATAAATTGTTTATATTTAAATAACTAAAAAAAAAACACTAATAGTTTTGAAAGAAATGCACTGCGTTGCATTTATGAAATGACAAATGATGAATCGTTAAAGAGTTTTAAAGATATTTCAGAAAATAAATAAGAGAAAAATTCTGTTTAAACCATTACGGCACGTACGGTAAGAATTTTCATCCGCATATTTTTTTTTAAATTTTTCTCAGTAAAAAATACAACTGAAGATGCATCTGTGTACTCTGCAGCAATTGCTGCATTGAATTCAGTAAAGAAACTCACAAAAAAATAGCGACAATCGTGTTTGACTTTACTTATCAGCGCGTTTCTGCTGAGTTTACGGTAGGCTTGCGGCATCCACCAAATCCAGAGTTTTTTGAATAGTTTTTTTAATACATTTGTGCTTATGTTGAGCCCAGCAAAAAAGGTGAACTTGTCTTGACAAACCGGTACGCTGTTGTTTTAACAGCTTTAGAATCAGTTACTTTTTAGCCAGCATTTGCTGCTGTACCTACTATACTGCATCCATGACAGTTTTGGATGCAGTTGCAGTTCTCCATATACATGTGCATACATGTGTGTTTCCATGCCCAAACGCAACTTTTATTTAGAATTTCTTCTCTTGTTTTTTGTGTCTTGAAGTGAAAATCATAAACACATGTGTGATAACAGCTTTTTCACACAAACTAAGAATATTGCAGTTATTAATACGCAAGCTGTGTTGTTTTGACCATGGAAACTTTGTTTATAGTCTTCCAACGTTTTAAGTTGACTTAATTTTACACGCACATTTTTGTTTTCTTTCTTTTCGATCATTTAACGGACTTTGTTGTCCCAATTCCAGAAGATGGTTCATGCGTTACAACGAAGTGGTACTTGTTCTTAGTTATTTACTTAAAGTTCATTTAAGAAATTTTTCCATATAAATAAAAAATTTCATTACTTACTATGCAGTTATACAACGTTTCGGTATGAAGATATAATGTAGTTGAAAAGTACTTACCTATAAAAAAATAGAAAAAATATTTTATTATTAATGTTGATAATTAATTTATGCATTTTTAATAATTAATGTATATTAATTTAAAATAGATTTAAAATTATTCTTACAAATATGTCGTTTAGTCATTACGTGGCGACCTTGTGCACCAAAACTGACTTTAGCTAAAATAATGGTCCGTTATAATACTACGACTAAACCCGACTAAACGTACATCAGACCAATAAATCCACTCAAAAAAGATAGAACATGGAAACAGAAGCATATAAACAACGGTACGACTCCCCATTTAAGCACAAATGAACCAAACTGATAAATCTATAAACTTAACTACGTCCATAATCAAAGGAAGACCAGTTGATAAGAAAATGATACCCAAACTTTTGTAATGTTCTAATAACCAGCGATAATCACACTAACATATAGGATAAGATTTCCCTAATTGCTCCTCCTCTTCACAGCACTAATCATGATAAAAGCAAGTAAAGGGTAGATTAAATTGGACCACTTGTAATCTAAGTACACAGTTAAGATACTTGCCGATAATGGCGTGTCTTTTTATGACGAAAGAAACTATTTAAAAATTAGACGGATTCGAATAGCAAAGAAAGGACAAAGACAAAAATTTTTTATTTTTAATTTATTGAAATTTGGCTGACCATACCACGCTGTTTCGAGTATTGCCAAGTACTCTTCATCAGTGGTCTTTGGAAATAATCGAATTTTATTTAATTAGTTTATAGTCCGTATAGAATTTGTTTGGACTGCAAGGCTTAGAACTCGTGCCTGTCAAATTAAATAATTATTACTAAACTTTTTTAGTTTTCTATTAAAATTCATATCTGGATTATTAATGATTATCTACAAATGGGGCAAGAAACACATCAGTCATCTGCTGTAATTAAAGGGACTACACCACCACCGTAGCAGCTACTATGGTGCATTTATTTTTTTCAATTTGAATAATTATTAAATATGGTATTTTTGCAGACTGATGCATTTCTCTTATAATTTGAACCATTATTATCACATATGTACGAATTAGAATAAATGTTGAATTTGGATGTGCTAAAATATATTTTCTAATCATTAATAATTAATTTATTGGAAAGTAAAAATATATAGACGAAAAGCTTGCGCTTTGCTAAGTTTATGGGTATGATCTTTATAAAAACAGTATGAAATGGATACGAAAAAACAAATTTTAGAGTATCAGCTTTACAGTATCTTCATTAGAATCATAAACTTCATTAGAAATGCGAATAGTATTTTAATTATATATAGTATTTTAATTAAAAAAAAAGGCTAATTAATTGAGAACTAATTCTAGAAAGGAATATATTTATATTGGAATTATAAATTCAAATGTAAACACATTCCCTACAGAATAATAAAATTCGGAATGATTTAACTGTTGACAACTTAATGATCATACTATACACTAAACAAATTAGGTAGAACAAGATGCCCGAAAATAATGTTCGTATACCGCTCCTACAAATCAGTAACCTCAAGATTAAAAAAATTTATGAATC
>NC_051846.1:34928214-34956697 GCF_002237135.1 Teleopsis dalmanni
GTATCCATGATTTTCACATCTAAAGAAAGTGTGGGAAATCAATATTACTAATCAAAATAGAAAATATGTAGTTTTGTAATGAAAACATATCTTAAAGCAAATAATTGGGGAAGATACACAAACGTTACCAAAAATATTATACAAATAATCGATAAATAATCACAACTACAATCAATCAATGTCAATCGTGTGACATAAAAAAATAACTATAGATCAATATTGAATTTTTAAAAAACTGTAAATATCGGTGTGGAATAAATGCCGTATTAGTTGTTGGAAAATCAATACTAATAGAATTTACTAAAATGCATTGATAAACTTTTTTTAGTTTTAGCTAGAAGTTGGACACATTGTATTACTTAGAGACCTGAACATTAACAATAATATCTTTAACAGATATAATGAAGGGAACAGAGGTTTATTTGTGATATCTCAATGCCAATCTGTTAGAACGTAATCCAACTTCAAGTTTTTTATATTTTCAGACCTAAAACCATTGTTTAGTTAGAACTGTAGCTACCAATGAAATACTTTATTACCAATAAAATAATTTAATTAATAATACTAACATTTAAATATTTTTTCTCATATTTACATAGCAATTCTGGCAAAGATTTCTAAACGCCTTTCGCAAGATCTTTGTAAGATCGACTAAAATTCCATTCATAACTTTTTATCTATTCTAGCACAAAAGTCTTTCAAAAAAACTTTTTAAGCAATTGAATTTTAATACAAATATAATAGAAAGCCGAAAGATATATATTATTATTTATACATACATAACTATTTACTGAATTTAGCTTATGTCTTGAAAGAAATGGACACGGCTATTGCAGCATTAACAGCAACAGTGGCAAAAAAACAATAATTAGTTTTAAAATTATAGCTTAAATATAATCCTCTAAATAAATAAATAAATGTTAAAGATATATTAATAAATATTAAAATTTAAATACATAAAAAATATATTAATATTTAAAATATATATTTTAAAATGTTTGCAAAGACAGCTTATTATTTCAATAAATTTATGTTTTCGTCTTATTTAAAATAAAGTTAAAATTAATTGTACAATTTTTACTAATTTTAATTAATTATTTAGTTTTATTTTATGCATAATTATAAGCATTTAAGTATATAAACTGAGTGTTTTCTATATATCTACCTGAGCTTGTTCCTTGAACCAAAAAACATTAGATTAGGGTTCCGTTTCCGATATTTAGTAGCACCTTACCACAAAAAAAAATGTCATTTCAAAACAATTTGTTAGATATCTATTGATATGTTTTTTCTCAGTAAATACTATATAAAATGGAACTACTTTATATTCACTATTTTTTACTTCTTGAACCAAAAAATCAGTTTTGGATTTTACATGAGGTATACAAATAAAATCCTGAATATTTGCTTAAGAGACTTATAAAAGAAGTTAGTCGTACTGCTGAGAATATTATTATTATGTTGAGGCTAGTTAAGTCAGAGCACTTAAGCGAGATTTCTTTATAACTCCTCTCTACGTCTTGACTGAATTATTGTTTATCTCTTTATCAGACTAAGCAATAATTTACCTCAAATCTACATACCTCCCCGATGAGCCTGTAACCATTCTGAGATTCGATAGCGCGGTGTTGGTAAGCCTGTCAGTTTTCGTGAATAATTTCAGAGCTCTATCCCTTATGTATTTTTTGATCGAATCAATCTTGTGGTCCCTGACGAAGTCACTTGTTCTAATGTACCATGGTACCTTGAAAAATATTCTCAGAGCCTAGCTTTATGCAATTTCTAGCTGGCGAATAGTAGTGTTTGAAGCCTTGCTAAGCGCTACACATCCATATAGAAGTGACGATCAAATTATTTTGTTATATAACAGCTTCCTGTTCTTAGAATTGAGAATTTCATTTTTAAATAGCGGTCGGAGATGATAAAGAAGGCACAGCTAATTTTTTTCAATTGAGCATGTTTTAGTCATGCAAATCGTTTGTCCACCGTAACGTCTAGATATTTAATGTTAGAATAACTTATAATACTAAATATTCCATAAAATGCTACTGACTAAGAAATTAAAAAATTTATTTCTACATACATCAATTTTATTATTAATGTATTTTTTTGCCAACAAATCGTATTTATCTTAATTCAGTTAAAAGCAAATTTATAAATAATTTAAAATATTACAATAAACAAATTACAAGTAATAAATTGTTTTTTTCAGTAAATTTGCTTTCAAACAATTTATTGCAAAATATACTATTTATTGTCAAATAATTTGTTGAAATCAACAATAAAACCAGTAGGTAAGAAGAGAAAAGTTGAATTAGAAATAAACTTAAATTTAAAAAAATTAATAAAATCACAGTTTATGTGTTGTCGATTTATACAAAGTATGTGATTAGCATAAATAACGAGTTTCAGTTAAATTATAAACTGTGTTTTATATGCAAAAATAGTGAACAATCGAGAGTTTTTAAGGCTAACACAGGCGAGAATAGCGCTGATAATAAATAATTTTGCATGCAATAACTTTGCAGAACTTTAAAATTTAAACAAATGTCAAAGTGGCAATACCAGTACAAAGTAATGGATATATTAAAATTAGTATAAGTATAAACGTTCAATAAAATGTAATTAAAATTGCTTAGCGCCCACGTACAAATAAAGTTTACTTAACAAAAGTTCAGCGAGTTTCAACGTTTTAAATGAATTTAATAAAAATGTTTAAGATACATTTTCTAAACTGCTGCATGAAAGTAAAGATACCTTATGAATAGGTGGTATCTTTCATTTCAACTCAACATTTTGTAGAAAATTTTACTATATTATTTTGTGTAGATGCATTTTATACATTTTTACTTTTTATTAATTCTAAATTTTTTCCAGATTAAAAGCAAATATCAAAATATACAAAAATTTATACAAAAAAAAGATAATAATAATAATAATAATCAGACTCGTCAGTGAAAGTTACTAAAACGTCGTTAACGTTTATGTTAATTTCTTTTACGTGCATGTCTGTAACGCTATAAGAATGTCTACATATGTATATTTATCTTACCACTCACATGATTAAAAATTATGGCTTATATAGATACATGAATGTATATGAGAATACACAGTATACATAGTATACACAGTAATAGCAGACCCAAAAATTCATTCGTCATCACAAAAAGTTGCCGCTGCTGCGCACATAAACTTCAGCACAATTAAATGAGGCATCTTCCTCTTCTTCTTCTGTCTTTCTTCACGATTTTTATTATTTTCGGTCGGTTTGGTTGCACTAATAAGAAGAATCAAGAGAAATGTGTGTTATATATGTAAACACCATCTGTTGTCAGTTAACAAGTCACTAGAATTTTGAGATCTTCACGATTTATAACGTTCACTTCATAATGACATTATTAAATAAAGAATAATGACAAATACAAAGAAAAATCTTGCATGAGAGAAATTTTCGATCGGTGGATATTTTATTTAAATTTAAATAAATATACTAGTATGTGACAATTTACATATGATTTAGTTTATTAAGTTGAAATCGTGATTTTTGTTTAGTACATACAAGAATGGTGTTTGAGTTACCTTGAAGTTCAGATTTGAATAATACATATATTATAAATCCAAGAGAAAAAATTTCAAGATATTAGTTTCAATAGAAAATACGCTACTATCAATCTAACATTGATATAAATATATAGAAAAACAGTTAAAAAGGGATTTAACAAGAATTTTCTTATAAATTTAAAAAAAAAATATTATAAGGATTAAATCCTATGACAGCAGGGCGGGGGACCTACAGACTAGTTCCTAATCCTTAGTTAGCTTTAAAATTAATTTTAATGTTAATTCAAAAATAAATAAATAAATATTCTATAACAAGAAACAAGAAATTTGTTTCGAATAGAAAAGGGTGGTAACGGTAGAGAAAATCCAAAATAAAATTTTTCCCTTTTTATAAGAAATATAAGAAATTTTTTTCAAGAATGATATCTGAGCTGGCCATATGCTCTTTCATATGGCATCCGTATAAAATTTTTGGATTGAAAATTGTATCCATAGATCACGCAAAAACACACACAATACAAAAGTTTTGTCAATTTTTGTGGCCATTCATAGAGCTAACGCATAAACCGCAGCTATATAAATTTAACTATTAGTTATTATAAATATTTTCTTTTCAAATCTTCCTTTTAAGCACTGTTACTCGATGAAACTATACCTGCAGTCTTGCTCGAGAAGTTACTTGTATATAGTTAGTTTTTTGTGGTAGAAGTCTTTCACTATATAATATATATATTTAGAGTATTAAAAATGTATTGTACCCAACAGCAAAGAAACCACGTGTTTTGTAACAGCA
The DNA here is from genome assembly GCF_002237135.1 of Teleopsis dalmanni. NCBI lineage: Eukaryota > Metazoa > Arthropoda > Insecta > Diptera > Diopsidae > Teleopsis > Teleopsis dalmanni. Next base: position 34,932,569 of record NC_051846.1, read on the forward strand.
AAAGATTGCAGAACTATCCTTTCTAACTAACCTTTCCAGAAGGTTAATATAATATATTATATATAATGAAATATATAATTATAAAACTAAAATTTCAAATCAGATTATTCAATTTGGACTACTTTTAAAAATATGAAAAGATGAAATGTTCACTTAATATATACAATTTTATTTTGCAATTAATTATTTAATACAATTTAAATGGATTTAACTAAACTAAATTTAAATAAATTTAAATAAATTTTACAATCATTGCTTAACATTTTACAATCACAATATTTCTTTATATGTATAATCTAAATAATTTCATTATATGTATAATCTTAATAATTTCATTAAATGTATAATTTTAATAATTTCATTAAATGTATAATCTTAATAATTTCATTATATGTATAATCTTAATAATTTCATTATATGTATAATTTTAATAATTTCATTGTATGTATAATTTTAATAATTTCATTATATGTATAATCTTAATAATTTGATTTACAATATAAAACTTAATCCTATATAAACTTAATTACTTTGCTTAACACTATTATTACAATTTAATTATGTAATTTACAATATAAAACTTAATCCTATATATAAACTTAATTACTATTATTACAATTTATTTATAATTAGATTTACAATTTTCCTATATATAAACTTATTACCTATTAATCTCATTAGTTTCATCATTTTCACAATTTTCTTTTTGGTCTCTCTCACAGTACGTTGTTGGTTATTAGGATCCTTTTTTCAGCTAATATTACGTTGAATTTCCAGTAAAAGTATATACTGTATATAGTATATATATCCAATCCTTCCATCCTTCCGGCTCCTTAAAGTTCGGTGCTTGGTGTATTCGGGCCAACATTTTTCATACCCAAATTCATAAGTTTGCGCGTACGATATATTTCCAACTTCAGCTTACGTTTAAATTCCAACTCTTGGTTTATGGTCTTTATATCCTCTGGAGTGCATTCGTTTAGATTACTAACCTTCTGCGTAATAAGTTCATCAGTTATTTCAAATTTCTTCTTGGAGAGTCTCAAATATTGTGAATTACGTTTACGTAGTTCTTCACGATACAAGAAGAGTTGATAGCTCAAATTTGTTTTTGGTGAATTTGGTATATTTTCCATAATTTTTTATTAAGATTGTAGAATATTACTTTCGGAAATAATTAATTTCAGTTAAATAAATTCAAACTGTGAAGTATTCTGCGCTAGTTGAGAGTTGGAGTGCTTCTGTGCATCCTTCGTAGGATGTCAGGTTTTTATAGCGAATCACAGTATAATTTTCGTATACCTAGCGAATCTTCTTCAAGTACTTTTATGATTGTTATTGTACATACATGTAAATACCTGTCATTTCTTGGTAAATTCTTTTAATAAAATAATGGATATGTTTTTTACTTGATTGTTTTTAAAATAGTTTTATTGATTCGTGTGAAGATGTACCATATTAATCTACCTGATATACCTGTCGCCCATTATATTATATTATTTAAATTAAGTGCGTACATTTTTTGTTGGCTGTATGAACAGGTAAACATGTTTAAATGAATTAAATATGTTTAAACGGAAAATTAGATTTCAATTTTATTTAAAATACAAAAAGTAAAATAAATATAGAATAAAAAATATAATAATAAATTAAATTTCGATTTTTATTGAAATTTAACTATTTTCATATTAAACTCATATTATTCAAAAGTGATGAAATGCTTTTTATAAAAAAACTTTATTTGAAAATATTAATATTTAATATTAATTAAATAATTAAGACCAATTATTATTTCTTAAATAAATTCATTAAATACAAGTCAACAGAAGAGAGAGAATACTTATTATAAAAATATTTAAACAACGAAAAGTAAAATAAAGTATAAAAACATTTATTTAAAAATAAATTAAATATCAGTTTTTAGGAAATTGAATTTAAAAATATTTCCTATTTAAATTTATAATGAAATTCGGTTTCTATTTTCAAACATTTTATTTTGGCCTTAAATATATTTTGACTATTTCGAGAGTTGATTGATAAAATCCAATTTCAGAGTAGCGAAATTTTTTAATGAAAATAACATGATAATAAATGTAAATGTTAATTTTTTTTTAAAAGCAATGTTTTTAAATTAAAAAAATTTATTTGGATTTTTTTATTTCAAGTTCAAATCATTTTACAGCCATTTCACAAGAGAGACGTTAGACGTTAATGAAAGGTTTATGATGGCGATGGCTTGATTAATAATTAAATTAAACTTTGTTTTATATTCCAGTTTCAACCAGTTTTCAATCAACTCTCTTTCGTTAATCTATATATATATAATTAAAAGTTTTGTATATGTTGGTAAAGAGTTTTTAATGTGGTATTATAATGAAAAAAAAAAAAATTAGTACAATATTTGCAGCATCAGATATATTTACTCAAGGTTTGATCTCTATTGCCTGCCATATGGCTCTGATCGTGATCATTTTTAACTTTTAAAGTGAACTGAACTGATTTTTTTATTGAACGAAGATAACTAAGATTTATTAAAACAATATATTATATTTTATTATAATTTATATAAAAATAACGTTTTTATATTATTAATCATTATAAAATTTGTTTTTAACAGATAACTACCAATTTTTTTTATTAAATAAAGATGTTAAAATTTATTTAAATAGTGTTTTATGTTTAATTATATTATATTTTAACTAGTGTTAAAATAATGATTTAATATTATACTTCATTATACAGTTAAGTATTACTACTTATTTTTATTTGCTACATAATTTACTTTAGTAGACATTTATGTTTTGTTAATTGCTTTTCTTTTATAACAAACTATATAAATTACTATTTAATCACAATTACTATATAATTTAAATTAAATATATTTTATATATTGAAGTGTTCAATGAACGTGACATCTTTATATTTGCCTCTTCCTGTTTATCTTTCACTTTTTTAATGCCTTTTACTTTAAAAATTAATGAACTAAAATTATAGAGGACTCAGGTAGACAGATTAATTCTTTTATATTAGCAGTAAACTGATTAAATATTTAATATACATTTTTTTAAAGTATTTTTATTGACCTGAGTTGTTTTTTCGAAATTGCCAAACATAAACAGAACTTTTTGAAAATTTCTTTGGGATGTCATTAGGTATGTATATAATTTTAAATAGAATCTTCCAAGGATAAAACTAAATTTCGTCAAATGTCCAAAATCTTTTTATTTCAAACATGGAATTATGTAAAATTGTGGTTTTTGTTTTTGTTGTCAATAACAATGAGAACACTTCCTTTGTTTTTTTCTTTAAAAAAAGAAAGCATAAACCACTGCTATATAAATGTACTTAATTATTATTAAGATTATTATGAATATTTTTATAACCATTTGATTAATTCGTTAAATAAGATTTGATTTTTTAGAAAACAATAATTTTATTTATAAAATATACATTCAATGTAACTATATACATATATAGTTATTTATAACTACATATTATAACTATAGTATATGTAATGAATATTTATTATATATTTATTGTTCGTTAAACAAGATTCGATTTTGTAGAAAACAGAAATTTTATATATAAAATATATATTTAATATAACTATATGTATAGTTATGTATAACTATTTAATTTTAAATTATATAAAAAATTAAATTAAATTTATAACCTAAATTTAATAAAAGAAATACTACTAAAATAAAAAATTATTAGTTATAATTAATGTATTTAAAGAAATGTATATATGTGGGCGTAAAAATATTTTCCTTATTACATGTAAAAAAAAATAAGAAAAATCTTACAATATTATTTACAACAATTTATTTAATAAGTTTTATTTTGAAATGTTAAAAATCTTTCATTGATATTTTATATATTAACTATATAATTAATGCATTTTTTAATTAGTTTCAGACATCATAAACATATTTGTATTATAACATAGACATTAAAACTTATTTTACATAAAACTTTAATTTATTTCTATGTAAAAAATATGAAATACCATTAATTACACATCATTTTACAACATTTTACATGGAAAGTCTAATGAAGCAAATCAAGGTAGGCAGTGAATTTTAGCCTAGTTCCGTATTTTAACTAATTAACTACTAACAAATTTGGACATTTTTAAAGCAAAATTATAAGAAATTATAAGAAGTATATTAATCATATAACTTGTCAATCAAAATTTTTGTATGAAATTTGAACAAAAATAGCAAAAGCCCATATATTGTCATGTAAAACCATTTAAGGTTAATACCACCATAAATGCTTAATACTTTAAAGACTTGTTAATAACAAATAAAAAAGATACAATTAATTTTACTAAATATTACTTAACATAATGCATAATAAAAAGAAGCGAAAGTATGAAAAGAATGAAAGGAGTTGCCAAAATAATATAATATGACATATTATATATATATATATATAGTTTTTATTACAGCTTAGTTGTCTAATTTTCCAAAATTTTTATTAACTTGGAAGACTTTTTAATATACGGAAAGTAATTAATGTTCTGAATATTTATATCGAAAACACTAATATTTTATCATACTTATTTTTTTGGAACAGCGATATTCCAATATCTTTTAACGATAGAGTTATATATTATATTATGTCGTTATATATGTTATGTATTGTTATGTCGTTACTTTAAGATTATAAGACTAAAAGATTTTTGTGAAAAAGCTGTTCAGATTTCAGGAAACTCTTTTCAAATAGCGGGTTTTAAGAATCGAAAATTGGATACTCTAATATATATAAAAACAGAATTTATATGCGGACTAATGCCAACTCAAAGGAACCACAGCATCGGTCTGTAATATATTGATATATTTATCTTTGAATTTCTTTCAAATTATGAAAAATTGGAAATTGGGATTTCCAAAAAGATTTAGCATTTTGTTTTATTATTTGATTTATTATTTATAAGAGGTACATATATATTATTTTATGAAATTTATCTTTCTCGACATTATTTATAACAATCAAAATATTATTCCTTGAATATAATATTAAACATTTTTAAAGTAAGCAGTTCGTTTTTGATTGAAAAAAATTTTTGATATAGAATACTTATACATATTATACTTACATATACACTTATTTACAAGTAATTAGATATAATAAAAAAAAAACAAAAAAATTAAAAAAATATAAAATGCTAATATGTAAAAATGCTAATATGGTAATACTCCAAACAACGATATATAGTCAGCTAAATTTTCATAAATATATTAAAATATTTTTTGTTGTTTCTTCATTGCTGTTCGAACCCTTCTAACTTATAAGAAGATAAATTAGTTATAATGAAAACACAAAACTGTTTGTAAATTAATTTGCAAAAAAAATCAGTTATAATTAAAATTATAAATAAAAAAGGTTGAAGTTATTAATTTGATGTGCTAAAGGCGTTTATAATTAATACCATTTGCAGCAACAATTACAAATGTAATGAAGACTTTTTGTATTTTTTTATATAAAGAATAGTTAACAATATTAATGCTATGGATATATAACTATCAAATTTAAACATTTAAACAATAAATTTTAAGTTATAAAAATTAAAAAATCATAAAAATTTAATTAATTAATTAACTTTGAAATATTAATTTAATAATATTTTTAATGCTTTTGAAATTAATGATCCATTAAATTAAAAATATTAATATTGTCAAAATAAATTTAAAAATGCAACAATATTATATAAAATAATATACAATTAATGAAAATAATTATAATATAAAAATTGTATATATACTACAATATTTTATTATTACATTATATATAAATCATATTATATATATATTATATATTATTATATAATGTATTTATGTTATTGTTTTATATTATTAATATATATTGTATATATACTACAATATTTTATTATTACATTACATTATTATTAGTATATACTATTATTATTATACGTTTATTCTGTAGCATAATATATATTATTTATTTGTGTTTATTATTTAAAGATTTTTTGAAAAATATTTCTATATAAAAAAGGACTTTTCATATATGACTATTTATTTATATAGTTCCTTCCTATTTAAATTTAGCGTTTTTTCGTATTTTCATCAAAATTTTTTGTTAGAATAATTCTTATAATAGCAGAATAATAAAAAGAAATATTTTGTATATTTATATTTATTTATTTCTGTTTGAGCCAATGCACTTGAGCACTTTTACTCTTTCTTAACTCGAGGTATTTTTAAAACCCCTCTTCACGCTTTCACTGGGTTATTGTATGTCACTTCATCAGACTAAGCAATAGTTGACCTCAGATTATTCTATTAAATAAGTTTCTCCGACTTGACTTGTTATTTTTATAATTTTAGTGACTTAATAATTTAATATTTATAGTTATGATTTTATCATTTTTTGTTTTATTCATAATAATAAAAATAATATATTTAAATTACTTAATGCATTAAAGAAAATTAAACCAAAAACTTCTCAAGTATCTCAACTGCAAACAATTTTTTTTTAATATATATTTTTGAATAGGTTAATTGGTCAAATATATATATAAATAAAACTTGGTCACTAAAACAATAAATTATAAAAATAAATAAATTTTTTCATGTATCAAAAATATACACCCAAAGGACTTTTTGAGGCGCTTAAACCAACAAGGAGAGGACTAGCTCAGATCTATATGCTCTCTTTAGATAAGTAACATTACTTATAATATCAATTAAAAAACCTCTTATTAGTCAATATAACTAATTGTAGTTAATTTAAACTTTACATTTTGTTTAAATACAATACAAAAATATATATACAGTGATTTAAATACATATAGTAATAAAATATTTAATTATGCATAAACAGTTGAAGTTAGGTCACTTCACAAGTGTGGTAAGTAGAAGTTATGAATTAACTAGTATAAGGTCCGGTTTTAAAAATCCCTACTAATCCCATTTTTACTTAAGTGATTTTATGACCTGAGAACATTATAATCATATAAAAGAACAAAAGATTTAAAATTTTGAAAGACAATAAACAATGAAAACGATTGTTTTCCTTTGAAAACTAACATCTGTTGCATATTTGCCATAAAATAAATATAAAAATTTGAAAATTTTGTTGAAATAAACATTTAAAATATAGAGTAAAGTAAGTGTATTCAAGATTAACACAATAGGTAGAAGCAAAATTTAGAGAAAGTATCTTGAGAATTCTTTAAATACGGTTTTTTTAAAAAAAAATTAAATTAAAACTTGAAAAATGAACACATATATAAATCAATTCCTAGTATTTAACATAAATAACACTACGTTATCTCAAGGATATTATTAACATTTAATTCACTATATTGTGTGCTATAGTAATTAACATAATCGTTACAATCAAAACTATTGATTGCAGAGTTAGACAATTATAGCCGTCAAACTATAGTATATTTTATGCTATAAACCTATATTTCGAGAAGTAAGTTATAACGACATATAACGTAGTTTTTTGAATCAACTGAGTCTACTAAAATCTTTCATCAATAGATATCTAACTATATCAAAACACGTAACTATGTATTAAAGATATTTCATATTACAAAATTTTCACATTTTAGGTCTTAAGGTGTTTGATTTGACCAATAATTTGCTTATACTATATGCTATTAAACAGGTCATTTACTACACTTGTATCCTATAAAACTTCATATGAGTGATATGACTAGACTTCATATCACTTTCATTTGTAGTGAAGCAATTTCTTGTGAAATATTTTTTTTTATTAAAATTTAATTAATATTTATGTTTATTTTTAATGTTTCTTCCGATATAAATTGCTTAAAATTAGTTTAATATAAATGCTGTGCAAATCGAAAATTTAATCGTTTATTACTTTTAATTTTATTGCTTTTTATTTAATTTTATGTAAAAGGTAAACTCCTTAATTTTTTTTATTGTATTGCTTTAAAATTTTTACAAAATTAATTGCAATAGACTTATGTAGGCTTGGGCTAATAAGCAATTCTACTCACAATAATAAAATTCGTTTTCAATATTATTTTAAATGATTGCTTAAAATACCATTTCAAAATTATTTTTTGTAATTTAATCTTAACAGATTTTTGACAATTAGTAGATTTTCCAACAAATAGATTTGCAAGGACAGATTTAAAAAACTACGAATTCTTTATATAATCTTTTGAAAGAAAAAATATATTTATCTTATAAAAAACAGTATTGTGAAACAGCTTTTGAAAATTCGACAAAATAACAAAAACTAAATAATTATTATTTTATTATTAATCTTAGAATGGAACTCTGAATTAGGCAAAGGAACTCTAACCTGTCTTATAAACGGCGCAAAGAAAGAAGAAAGAGAAGTTCTCTTTGGGAAAGGCTATCAAGACTATCACGTCTAAAATGCTTTTAGGGACTTACAAGTCTTAGATTAATCTAAGAATTATAACGGAATTATTGACTGGTCACTGTATGTTAGATTGAATAATCATCTTACGAAGTTAAGAATTCAATCCAACTCAGACATACCTCCTAACGTTGGTCAAAACAGTATTTCTCAAAAATAAGTATCAGATTTTGCATCTAATAATATGTGTTATTTTTGAGTGGATAGAAAAATATTACTTTCTAAATAAAGAAACAAAAAGAGTGCCAAAATAGTAAAGGTAGTAAATAAGTGCAGACTCGATGGCACACTCGTTCCCAACTTTATTCAGTTGAGATCAGCAAATCTTTTAACTTAACATCAAGCGTTTAGATGACTTTTTATTCTCCCTAAAACGAAGACACTTCACCAGGCGTAATACTCTCATAGTATCCACCCAGATGAATTTACCATCCATCTACTAAATAATAACCCCGTAATCCCTCTTAACAAAAAAAAACCTCTTAACAATCGTGTTTACAACACCCACTTGTTTACTCTTAGTCAGCAATTACTACCTAACGAGAACATCGCTCTTTCCTCCCTTCACATATTAACAAATGTGGCTTAGAGATATTTATTGTCTAAATACTAAGCCTGTATTCTAATGTCTATCTTTCCGTTGATAACTAAAATGGGATTTCAGCTTTTGACCTTAACAGCCCAATAACTGGAATTTATCCACTTTGTATTCCTAGAAGATGGTTTTAGTTTTTATTCTCACACTGTGGCTTTCGATACTTTCCATCTACAAGAAAAACAAAGGTGTTTAAATAACCACATTGTGATATGATTCTCTGAGTAACAATCATATATGCACCTAGAAAGCCGTATAAACAAATATGTATCCCTATATATTTTTATGTAATGGTGTTTAGTATATGGATATGGTGTGGATGAACTAAAAGCACTCAAAGATGAATTTAACTATAAAAAGGAGCTAACAAAAAAGAAAACTAATTAAAGAAATATGCGTAAACAAAGAAAGCAACATCTTTGACTTGATTATGACCATTTAATTCGCATTGCAAACACAACCAAACTGTTATTAGCCGACAACTTAAGTCGAACTCAAGCTTAGGTGTGATTAAAACTAATTAAATAAAATTTATTTCAGCATTTTAATTATCTTTTAATATAAATTTATAATAATGTGAAGTATTTAAAATGAAAAGAGTAAAAAAAATCCTGCAATGAGATAAAACTGCTAACACCACTTCAGATGAAAGAAAAAACGTTGATATTATTTTATGATAATTACTATTTGCATGGCCATTATGTGGGCCATAATTAGCATTTAAAGACTTGTAACGAAGATAAAAGATTAAAAGTACGATATTTTCATATTTATTTAAATTCCACACTAATTTGCTATAATTATTATTGTTGTTATAGGGAAAAAAATGTCAAAATATTGTTGCTCTACGTTCACAATCGCTGGCTGGCAGGCAGGCAGTAATGCAAGTGCCATTTTACTCGTAGATCGGCAACTAAACTACAACGTCAATAATTGTCGGTAGAAGATAACTAAAAATGTAGGAGTGGAAATTCCTGTTCTAAACATTAGTAAAACCTCAAAAAATTCACAAATCTTAACGATTCGCAAGGCAGGAGTAGTAGTAGTAGTAGAAGTGCAGACCATAAACTCACTTGTGCTTTGCTTTGTGGTGCAGCAAAACAAGACAAAATCCATAAGAAAAAAGTGAGTTGAAAGAGTCTTAAGTTCACAACTAGACGTAGATTTATACCTTGTCATGTCAGGCATTTTATGCGAGTAAAAATACTTATAGCTTGTTTCTTGCTGGCTTACCTTATCGGAGTAACGTTGCTGCGATTGTGCTGCTTGCTGCTAATGGTGCGCTGGATGCAGTGCAGCGGCTTTGTGCTGCTTAGTATAAATGCCAATTTCGGTATTTGCCAGGAAATTATTCCCACGAATTGTGTAAACTGTTGGTGTTTTTGTTGTTGTTGGTACTTGTTTTAGATATATATATATATATAGATATATTTTTTTTTGCTGTTACTAGTTTTGTTTAGAAGTTGCAGATTTATTATTTGCAGCTCACAAAAATTTTTAAAATTTTTTTTTTTTGCACTGTCTGCTTGGTTAAATGCTAAACCATTGTATAGACAAAAAAAATCAACTTAAAGTTCAATTATAGCCAAACTTCAATATCAAACAATATAATGTATAAAAAATTTTTTTTTTCATATAATTTTAGTATAGAATTTTGGGTAATTTGCACAATTGTAGTTTTATGTTAACAAATTATAAGAAAATTTTTAGTTAATTTTATTGTCAGTTAAAGTAAATAAGATAAGTGCTTGTAACGATTTGAAGTGTAAATATTTATCATCCACAATTGTTAATTGAAAGCAAATACGTTTTTGACACACGATTTTTTTTTTAAATTTTTTTGAAGATCGGTGACTTTTGTTTTAAAACCAGCGATATTTCAGCGATAGATACAAGTGATTATTGTTTGAAGAACAGCGATTTATTTGGGTGAGAAGAAAAGTAATTTTTGTAAAAACAACTATGATTTTTTGCAAAAGGAACAGCAATTTTTATAAAAAATTATAACAATTTTTGTTAATATTTAAAACTTAGTTATTTTTTAAGAAGTTCAAATTTCACAACTCAAGAAGTGCACTATTGACTTAATTTTTTTTCAATATTTAATACAATTTTTTTTAATTCTGGATTCTTTCACTTTTCCTTTAGCCAGATACGTATTTGACCATCGATGAAGACACCTGCACTTAGCAAAAAGTAGAAATATGCGAAATCCACGCTATTCTGAAATTTGTGTAAATTGGCTAATATCACACACGACACCGCAAGACGTAATAAAAATACGAACAACAATAAAAACGCATTCATTTACAAACAACAACATAATAGTTACCAAAACTAAAAAAAAATATCTTTAAAAATTCCAAATTATTAAACACAAACTCAAAACCGCATTCGGGAAATCAAATTACTTTTGGTCAAAAAGTGAACCAAGGCGGCTTTGAAGTGGTCTGAAAATGCACTTTTTTTTTAGATTAAACTCGCTTCGCCACCACAAACAGTAATTATTTTAAATGGTACGAATATTTTGGGATTTCTTGTTTAAAACATTTTTTGTTTATCTAAAAAAAAGAAAATTTTTTTCGAATAATTTTTTCTCAATTCAAACTTTTTTAATTTTCTTTTTAAAACCAAGTTAACACGCAAACACACTTCCACAAAATGGTAACAAAATATTGAAGAAAAAAAAGAATCGTTTTTTTTTCATTTGCTTACTTTTGTAAATTTTTGTAAATGGATACAAAAAAAAAGATAAAAGTGTAGCACTAAGCAATTTCCAAAAACAAAAAATTATCAAAATAACAAAATCTTCCCGCCGCTCGTAGACGCGTTGTGCACGTTTAGCCGCTGCAACGGTTTACTTACGAATGGTCTTAGCTCCATCGGCAACTTAAAGTTGCCGTTCAAGTTAAGTTCGAAAAAAATTCACAATTTCGAAATTAACTTTTTGATAGCCAAGTTTGCTGCTACTTGTACGGAAAAAAGAGAGGCTTTAGAAACACAATTCGAATGAGAAAGATTAAATTTCGTTACAGAAGAAAGAGAGTGAGAGTGAGAGATATGTCTCTTGTTCAAGTTTGTTGTTTGAGTCTTTTGTCAGCAAGTTTTGTTCTATTGATAAGAGAGAGGCAATACTTGTATTTAATTATATTAATTATAACTGTAAATTATTGAATATACACGCCACACATGTGAAAACAGCAAATGTATTTGTTATAAACTTTTGTAAATATTTAATTTCATAACAAACGTTCGTTTTATTCTTAATTAATAACAAAAAAAGGTTTTTAGTAAATTTTAATTATTGTTTTTTACCTTTCTATTTAGTTTGAAGTTCTTATTTGTTTAGCTGATTTTTAAAATATATTCTATGCATAATTTTTTATAATGTTTTTTTGTTATTATATAACAAACTTTACTGTTTGAACGATTACTCATTTAGTTATAGCTCTTTAAAAGACGATTCATTTTATATTTTCAGAACAACGGATTCAAATATCTGGAATAATCATTGATTTTTTATGGAAAAAAATACCGTGACAGAAAAGGTTTCACTTGTGAAATGGAGAAGATGGATGACACCTTTAAAATTTCAAAGGAACGTGTCAGCTTAATTTTACATTAACATTTGTCTATAGGAAAAATCGAGAGCTCACCAAAAACAGCAACGTATTAGTGATTCTAAAAGCTGTTTGAAGCTGTTTAAGCAAGATAAAAAGTACTTATGTAAAATAGTTGGTATGTAACAATGGAAGAAACTTAGATTCACCACACCACTCAAGAGCCGAATCGGTAGACAGCGGCCAAAGAGGCCAAAAATATAACAGACAGCTAGCAAGGTTATGACATCCGTATTTTGGAATGCACATGCAATTTTGTTAATCGACTATTTTAAAAAGGCCAGATCATCAATAGAGATTATATGGCCCAACAAAAGCGTTTGAAAGATGAAATCGCAAAACAACGGCCCCACATGAGGAAGAAGAAAATTCTCTGTTACCGACACAGTGTATCATATCATAAGTGGGTTTGTAATTATTATGGCAACTTGGCTACTACGACCAAATCACATTTCAAATCGCTTCCGCACTTACAGTTTGCAGTATTCAAAAAAACTCTTCAGGGAAAGTGATTTAACTTCGATGTAAAAGCCATCAACTAAACTGAAACATATTTTAAAGCCCAAGATGAACCATTCTACGAGAGAGGTATCGAAATGTAGAAGGAAACTATGCTGATAAGTAAAGTTCAATTTTGCTAAAAACAATGCAGTTGGTTATTCTAAAGACTTATCAGCTGATGTGTTACATCTTTTTAACCTCATTAATGAATTTAAATAGCGAAAATTTGCAAAATCAAACACACTTTATAACGAATGACTGCTATTTGAACCTTCAAGATTTTTTATGACGTATAGTTTTACACAACTAGTATTAACTAGTGAGACCAAACCTTAGAACTGGTTGTTATGAGCAATTAAGATTAAGATTGGTTTAATATTATGAAAGATATTGTATTAACATTTTCAAGATAAAAATCTAATAACATTATATTTATAATTAAAAGGTATACTGATATAATCTTCAAAAAAGGATGTTACTAAGTTAGGTAAGAATACGGAAAGATTATCTGACAGAACATCTTAACCTGTGTTATTATTTCAACAAGATGAGTTTGTGACAGTTTGTAGAAAATGTTGTCTCTGCTTTCAAGCGCCATAGTCTATCTCTAATCACAGTTTTTATGGCAGTTCAGCTTCGATTTATGCCAGAAGAAGTATATATATACTACGGTCGCAGTATATATCTTCTACGAGCCCAAAAAATTTTAGTTCTTGATTTTAATCTATTTTATCATGTACAGTTTTTATAAAAAAACTGTTTTATATTAATATTTTGAATACAATTTCATAGGATTTAACATCTCAACAAGACGATACACAGTAAAGAAATATGTTACATGTAGCAAAACTATCTGTGTGGAAGTCAAGTTTTACAAAGTCAAAATCGTTCTTTCTTTAATTATAGTTTAAATAAATTTTTAATAATTTATCTGTAATTTAATTATAATTTAATTAAATTGTAATTAAATATTATATTTCAAATTATTTCAAATAAACCAATTTTAAATTATTTCATTGATTAGTTAAGAATTTTCTTTTTGAATTCACAAATTTTTGATATCTTACTTTTATTGTATAAATAATGTAGTCATTACGATTAAAAATATGTACTTTCATGTATATACATACATCTATAGGTATATACTTATATGTATATACATATAATTATTTATATATTTAGATTGAGATTTAAATTTTAAAATAGATTGGGAACTTGTCACCACGCAACTGCATCCTTTGAGGATTATTGTTGCATACCCACTTTAGTTTCATAAACGAGTAGCAATTAAGAACGCCTTTATGTCTTTTGGAGAGATGTTGTCTAATTTCGTTATAAGTGGATAGGCCGTGGATATGTCCCGAATCTTGAGTCTGGCGAAACTATCACAGTAACACAAAATGTTTTCTGCTGTTTCCTCTTCTTCGCAACAAAGTCTGCAGCTATAGTCTGTAGTAATACCTAGATTTGATAGATGCTTTTTAACTCCGCAAAGTTGTATAATCCCAATCAATGTTTACACATAAACGTATATAGATATAGAAGTTAATATATCTGATTAATCACCTTTAAAAATATCATAAATACAATTGCGCCAATAGCTTTTCTCTTACAAATACTATGCTTTGTACTTTCTCATAAATTTTTCTCTTTCACATTCTCTCTTCAAAGCAATTATTCCGAAAGTCGTGAGTTTCTGAATGTCCACAATTTCTTTAAGTTTTAAAACCTTCATTCTAACCTTTGTTTATTATTTAAAGCGATTGTCATTGTTTTTGTTGTTTTTTATTTCTTATTTCATTTTGTTTTTTTCTTCAACTTTGTTATGAACCATTTCTCAACTCTGCGGTGCTTGCAGCTGTCATTCATTTGGCCATAATCTTTCAAGCATAAATATTTGTGGCTTTCAGTTCTTCTTCTTGCCATAAAAATTGTCTTGCCATTTATCGAAGTCATTGCAATGCAAAGTTGTTTTTTTTATGTTTTTATTCTTCATTTGTTTTTTTTATTTTTATTTTTTATATTTTCTTTGTTTACCTTTTCTGTTTCATTTCCTAGTCTCTGAGGGCTAAGACGAATTTTAGTTTTTTCGACCTGAGTCCATTTAAATGTGGCTTGATTTGTTTGCGCAGACGCAATGCTAGTTTAGATTTAATCGAAGCTCAGTTTTGTTGTTCATACTTTTGCGTTGTTGTTGTTGTTTTTTTTTCTACTTTTTGAATTTATTAAGATTTTCACAATTCGAACGATTTATTTGTGCTTAGAATGCTGTCAGTCGTTTGGTTTTGTCTTTTGTTTTTGTTGTACTTCATTGTATTTTTTATTAGTTGTTGTTGTGTTTTTTTTTTGTACTCATGTCTGTGAAAATGTTTGTTAATTGTTTTTTATGTTGACTTCTTTGGCCCACTTTTACTTTAAAAGTTATTAACATGCGATAATCTTCAGTAATTATTGTCAATATTGACGTTTATTTATTGATTGTTGTTGTTGTTTTATGCAACAATGAAAATCCACGGAAATGAAAATGTAAAAAAAACTACTAACAATTGAGTTTAGAGAAACTTTGAGGAAAATTAAAAATTCTTCATTGTATTCTTTTTAATTGTTAGTAATTAATATATAACTAATTTATTATTGATTTTTGGTATGAAACGAGAAAGATCAACACTCTTTACATCCTTTTAAAAAATATAAATAACAAATGTCGGCTTCAACAATATATAGTTATCTAATTAAGTCATATTTAAAAACACAAAATAAAAGAATTTAAAACAATATAAAAAAAAATTAAAAATTAAAACAAACAAAAAAATTAAAACAATTAAAAAAAAATACGGAAATAAATAAAAATTAAAAAATTAATAAAATTATATATAAATTAAAAAAATAGGAAAAAATGACTAAAAACAGAAATGAATAAAAAAATAAAATAAAAAAAGGAAATACAAATAACATAATGAATAAAAAATAAGTATAAATAAATATGTATTTTATGTATAACTAAAAAATACAAAAACAAAAACCAAATACAAAAAAATAATTTAAAAAAAACCCATATATAAAAATAAAATGAAAAAATAAATATATAAAATATGAAATAAATTTATAAAAAAATAAAACAAAAATTTAAAAATATATAAAAGAAATAGAAAAAAATATAAAAATCAAAAAAAAACTTATATAAAAGAATTAAAAATAAGTTATTTTTTATTTATTTAACTAATAGTTTTTTGGTCAAACAGATGTTTCTAGTATTACCCAAGGCCCAACAGTGGTCTTGGGAATTATTTTTCTTATAATTAATTATTCGTAAATAATTTTTTAAAACTGCAAGTGCCTGGGGTTGAACTCATACCTTGCCAAATTTAAAAATCAGAGTCAGCATTCATTAGCCAACTGATCCAAAGCCGTACTTGATTTGTATGTTCGAAATTGGGATTTTGTTAATTTGCTATGAAAGTTTATTAATAAAATCAATTGCTGTGTTGTATTAGAACAAAATCATAAGCTATAGAATAATTGAAATAATTAATTAATTATTTATAAAAGCATGCAATAAATAATGTCTCTACATAAAAATAGTATTGAAAACTAACTTTTAAAAATATAAATACAATTTGTTATATAGTTAGTTGTGATGGAGGGTGACGAATCCCTTTCAATTAGCTAAAAAGCCGATTTGAATCCATATAATTTATTAATTTTATTACAATTATAATTAATTTTACAGGTGGTTTAAGATTTCGTACTAATACAGCATAGCGAATGTATATGTGAATATGATAAAAATAAGAGTATAATAAAAATAATAATAAAAATAAAAATAAAAAATAAAATAATTATAAATATAATACTAAAAACAGCAAAAATTATAAAAATAAAATAAAAATAAATTTAAAATAAATTTTAATGAAAATGAAAAAATTAATAGTAAAAATAAAAAATATAGTAATAATAATAAATTGTGAGCTTATAGCATTAAAAAAAGATAAAAGACCGAAGAAAAATTGGAGGAATGTCACCTCAAAAAATTTCTTATAAAAAAATATATAAATACTTTCAGTGCTAATAATATGATATATATATATAATATGTATATATATATATACATTGTTACTGCTCAATTCAATTCAATGCTCATGTCAATTTCCAGAATATTTAACTGATATAGTTCAACCTATACCGTTCAGTCAAAACTCATATTATAATTCTTTCTGTTATCTATTCTCAACTAGCATTGAACTTACTTGAATAAGTGTAAAAAATTTTTTTTTAATATAAATTAAGTAATAATAATTTGCAAAAAGTTAAGAAACAAATTAACACGAACAGCTGCTAGTTACCACAAATTATAACAACATCGCATTAAAAAAACGTGCTCTGTCGCCATTCTCAATTGACTTTAGTAACAGCAAATGTTGAGATACAAATAAATGTAAAGAACTAAATAAACGTAACATTTCCGTACTTATAAAACACAAATTAAACTCAAGTGACGTGATTATTGGACCATTACTGACTTACTGCATAATGTATTCATACATATGGCTCATATATAAATATTACATACAAATATTACATATATATGTTATATATATATATATAGTGCATATATATATTTCAGGACCAGGGCCGCTAGCGAGTGCAGATCAAAGTGCGGAGTTTGATCTTATAGATTTTGAAATATTTTTTAACATGTTTAGTAACAAACTTTGAAATATAGTGACATATATTATAATAATCTTCTTTATAAGAGCAATATATATCATAAAATATAAGATATAAAAAAACTTGTTATTGTAAGTAAGAAAGGGTGTCCAAAAACTACGATCGAAGTATTATTAACAGCAATAATCTTCTAATATAACAAATTCGAAAATATTAAATAATTCAATTTCGAAATTTTCAGTGCTTTCAAAACTGTTCGTGTTCAAGAGTCCAAAAACAAAAATATTGTTGTTGTATATTTTCAGGCAAAATTTTTTCGATCATTTTCTAATACTTTGCTGCAACAGTGGACAAAAATTCCATAGTAACAAATGTTATTAACAAATTATATACTATTGGAAATTATTTAAATATAAAGAATCAGTTATTATGATCTAGCAAAAACATCCTCCTCCTCTCACTTATTTTTAAATGGCTTGGACATATTTGTTGTCTAAATACTAAGAAATATTTCCAACACCACTGATGAGGAGTATTTGGTACCCATATATGTGCGAATTAGAAAGCTGATCTACAGCCAGATAATTAGACCAGCACTACTTTATGGGTGTGTCGTGTATAGTAAAGTTGCCGCCCTACTATCTAGAAGCTACAAATTGCTCAAAGTTAGGCTCTCCAAAGACTCTTCAAAGTGCCATGGTACATCCACACGATTGACATGCTAAGAGACCTTAGAATAGATCCGATCACAAAATACATAAGGGACAGAGCCCTGAAGCTATATGCAAAAACCGACTAGCTGCCCTACTTGGCACTATCTAACGTCAGAGTAATCACTAACCGCACGGGGCGGTATTCAGATCTTAGATCAGTCATTGAATAATCACGAAGCTTATGAGGGATACACAAATTAGTCAGTGAGATGGGTGGAACTCTGCAGTATCCTTCCAGCTATCAAAGAGTAAAAGTACGCAGATGCAATTCAACTTAAAAAATTCAACTTAAAAAAATTTAAAAATTTAAATTCTCAATATTTAAAGATAATCTGGCACAATACAATTACTATAAATACCAAATAATGCTTTTAAATTTATTAGGACTAAATTGAATAAATCAATGTAATCTAAGTTTGAATAAATCAAACCAAAGCAGATAAATTCCATATTCCAGCATTTTTGCGTTATTGCGCATGTATGAGATTATGACCGTCACAGTTCTAACCATAAAAGTCAGTTACTAATTAAAAGTAAGTGAGGCTTAGTCAAAGTCGAATTCGTTAATTAAACACTTTTACCGAATGCCACAACAGCACTGACCGCAGCTGGAGTGGGGTGGGGTGGGTGTAGGCATAGTGTATATATTTTCCAATACATTTTCATAGGCGCAGGGGGTGGGGGTTTGACTTATTTGCCCAACCGCAGCATTTACAGCGGCTGACAAATATTTAACTAATGCTATTACGATTTTAATAATTTGCTAATTAGTTTAGAATACAAATGCAATTGACATTTGAGCTGCGGTTGCGAATCGCGATATTAAACGCTCGGCCACAGTTTTAATTGGATTGTCAAATATTTTTTAAAATAAAATTAAAAAAATATATATCAATAAAATGTAAATTCACAGAAAGAATTGTCAACAATTGTTTAGACAGAAATTTAAATTTGTAGAATTTAATTTAATATACAATTAAATATAAATAAGCTTTAAATAGAATAATTTGTGTTAATTAACAAGAGTTATTAACACGTACAAGTTCAAGCAATAAAAAATTGCTAAAAATATAAAATAAAAATAATTTTAAAATTTTAGTAACTTTCAAGGTAAGGTAACACTCTCTGCAATCATATAAGAACCTCCTAACCACTTAGAGACAAATATAGAACTCTCTTTCACATGTTAGCAACCCCATAAATAAGTTCACATAAAAATGAGGGCATCAAGCGTGCAACTTAAATTAGCTAATTAAAGCGTTAATGCTGAAAATTATACGCTTACGTTAATTAAACGGAATTATAAGCGTAAATACAACGCCCGTCGACACCCACACTCAGACCCACACCGACATCCACTTGGCTTGATAACTTGGCCGTCAAACAAACAGGCAGACAGACAGATATACAGCAGGCAAACTAACAAATCGTACAACTGGGAAGACACAAAATTTACACACGTGCATACGTGCAGACTCGCTGATTACACGCTCAAATACACAAAATAAACATTAAACAGCATTCGAGTGCTCAGCCATTCAAATTACGCGCTCCAGGTTATGATTTCAGCTTTTACGTTGTCATTAATTTTATTATTTTTGGCAGTGAAATTGTGAAATTGCGAAATTACGAGTACGTTTGATCAAATAAAAGCACCAACGTTTGTTTGTCCTGACTGAAGTTTCTGATACAATTCCGTTTCTAATTACCATTTCCACATGTGATATGGCTCGGAAACTGCCAAAGTTGTAACTTTAAAATTTCCTTTAAATAATTTTCATTGCTTTCGCATTTCAAACCGCATTTCATGTCAACGAAATGAACGGAACCTGGAACTGGAACTGGAAACTACATTTCGCTGCTTTATTATTTAATAAAATTTGCATTGTTTTCAGAGTTAATGTGTTGATAGCACTTTTAGCAAAACAAACAGACAATATCAGCAAATAAAATATAATCTGAGTTATTACGAATACTTATGACGAATATAAAAAGGAGCTATTACATATATTTTTATTAAGGAAACTAAAGAATACTTTTTAAGAAACAATACTATATATGTATTTTGATATTTTAAGTCAACAAAGGTCAAATGATGTCAATAACAGGTCCAGATATAAAAAAACACATATAAATAAAACACAAACTATGTTAAATGCTATCCCAGACACCGCCTAAACAATGAAAACATTGTTGAGCTCACAAACATCTATAGTAGCACTCAGAGGATGAAAAAATGTTGAATAATAAATCGGTGCTAATCAAAGACCATGTCCCAAAATACATTGACACCCTGAAAGCGAACGATAGTAATACCAGCTCTCAGTTTAAATCAACAACCTTAAAAAAACCGAGCGTACAAAAACCTAGGTTAAATCATCTGGACAACAATATCTAAATAAAACATCTAGATTAAACATATAGATTAAACATCTAGAATAAGCCATCTAGATTGAGCTATTTAGATTTAGATTAAACCATCTAGATTAATAATTCAGATGAAGCTATTTAGATTAAGCCATCTAGATTAAACATCTACATCAACCCATCTAGATTAAATATCTAGATTAAGCCTCTAGATCAAACGTCTAGATCGAGCCGTCTAAATTATAAGTCAACTAGATTAAGCTATTCAGATTAAATATTTAGATTAAGCCATCTTGATTAAACACCTAGATTAAATGTCTAGATCAAACATCTAGATTAAGCCATCTAGATCAAACATCTTAATTAAGCCATCTAGATTAAACATCTAGATTAAGCCGTCTAGATTAAGCGTCTAAGTCAAACATTGTCCTAGATTAAACCATCCAGATTAATCATCTGTTTGGTCAGTTAAAAAAATTTTTGATTAAAATAATAAAAATCTTGTCACGACTGTTCGTAACATCTCTAATAAATAAATAAGTAAACATCTGTTATTGTATTATTATGTATTATCGTTCTCGGTGAATATATTTTTTGGAGACCCTAAAAATTTGACAATTCGCATAGAAGTAAGCACTTGTTTACAATATCATATTTCAATTTAAGATATTCGATAGAATTTTCTTCAATTTTAAATACCAGATACCAGAAATACCAGAATGCGTTCTTATAAGCAAAAATTGTATACACTTTTAAAGCGTAGAGCTAGAAATTAAGGAGATAGGATTACAACAATTTTTCCATTTATATTTATAATATCATATTGATGATTCTAACGAATAAGTTTTTTACTTTTGCTTATTTTTAGAAAAACGAAAGCTCGAGATATTATTAAGGATTTATTTGGAGCAGTTGAACATGCACTTCCACATCATTGGAAGAACTTCAACAAACAAAAAATACTATATCAATATCTTAGTATAATGAAGCTCCTTTTAAAAGAATAAAGAATTACATTTAAAAATAAAAATAATTATTATTGACGAAAATATAGGAAGATGCACGATATTTAGAGTAAAAAATCTATTCAAACAACCTTGGGAATACAATTTTTTTTCAGAAAAACATGGACTTATAAGGTAACATATAACAAAG
Source organism: Teleopsis dalmanni (assembly GCF_002237135.1). Taxonomy (NCBI): domain Eukaryota; kingdom Metazoa; phylum Arthropoda; class Insecta; order Diptera; family Diopsidae; genus Teleopsis; species Teleopsis dalmanni. The sequence goes on from NC_051846.1 coordinate 34,954,582, forward strand.
GCCATAATTAATTCTGTTTAATATGAAAAAAAAAGTCAGAAAAATAAATAAAATAAAAATAAATAGATAAAATAAAATAAATAAAAATAAAATACATATAATAACAACGAAATAAAATAAAATGAAAAAATTAGATCAAATAAAAAAATAAAACTAAAAATAAAAAATATATAAAAATTATAAAAATAATAATCAAAACAATAGAGTAATATAAGAAAATAAAATAAAAATCATAAAAAAAACTATAAAAATAAACAAAATCTATAGCAAAATAAAAAAAACCAAAAAGAAATAATTCAAAAAAAAATTTTAACAGAAATAAATAAAATATATAACTAAAAAATCAAAAAAAAATAATATAAGATAACATATTAAAAACATATTAAGAAACATAAATTAGAAAAATAGTGAATAATAAAAAGAATTGCCAGAAAACACTAGATTAGCTAACATTTAGTTTAGCTAAAATTTTTATAAATATAGTAAAAACATCTCATAGATTATAAACTTAAAAATAAGGAACCTACCTTATAATTTAAATAAATTTTTCAAATCTCTTTATTCATACCCAGCGTGCAAACAGACGAGTTTTGGACGATCGCTCGTCAACGCGATGAAGTTATGAATCTTCCACGCGATTGTTTTGGCGATTGTTATTTTTCGCCACCAACAAAATGCATACTGGTTATGACTCATTGAATTTTGTTTTGACGAAACGAACAGTGAAGAGATAAAGAAATAAAACATCTGAGCGATTGTTGCTTAGTGTTCTCTGAAAGTGCGTAACATAAGTGCATAAATTTACGCTCTCATTTGAAATTGTTTGTTTGCGTGCAGTAATTGCAATTCATTCTCTTGAACGCAGTAAAGTGGTGTAGTGAAAAAATATCAGTGAAAGTACAGTTTAAATTAAATTATTTAAATTATATTATAAAGTACATCAACAGGTAATTATTTTATTATTAAATTCTTCTGTATTCACTTCTCTATTACATTGCAGTGTTTAACATGGAGGATACAAATAACATCTATAATTGTAAGAATTTTTTTCCCTATTAACAAACGCTGATTATTCCTTAATATACCTTCTTTCATTTTTCAGATATATTGTCGGATGAATTGGAAATCGAAAATCACACTACTTCTGCTTGTTCAGCCACTACAAGTAAGTTTTTTTTTTGTAAAACTATATAATTTAGTTCATTAAATAAATATTATCATAAATATTATCTTTATTTATGCCAGTATTATAGTAAGCACAATACTTTTTTGATTTTTATTAGGTCTTCCAACTCCAAGTCTTTCCGATATACTACACGAAATAAGGGAGAGGGACAAGAAGCAGCAAAAGCGGGATGAAAACATAATTAAAGTCGTAAAAACATTAACCGAGGAGGTTATTTCATTACGTCAGGAAGTACGTCTTCTTAAATTCAACACAAATTCTATAAATGAAGTGGAGTCAACCATTTTACCATCGCTACCTCTACATACTGTAGAGGCCTTAGAACAGTTTGATGCGAATTTGGTTGATGAAGACATAAACAAAGCTTTCGTAAGTTAGAATATAAATTATCAACTATATTTGTTTTACAACTATTTTATATTTTCAGAAGCACTTCATTAACAGAGTGGGCGGTGACGAAATGGCCGTATTTTTAAGGCAAAGCGTTAAGCGAGTCATATCTGATGAGCTCGCAATTAATTACACATGGAGAGGAACAAAGGAGAAGAATAGTATACAAACGTATACTTTAATAAAAATAATAAAAAGTAATTTCTTTAATAATTTAAATCTATTGATAAATATGTTCTGATATATAACTTCCCATTCTGTAGATATCTGTCTCCTTAAATTTCTGCAAGTGAATGATATAAAAATGAACTCGGTGCTTCAACAACATTTTGTACATGCAAAAGACCGGATGAAGAAGCGAAAACTGAAATCACAAGAGAGTGATTTGAATTAATTTATAAATAATTTATATATACTTTTTATATTTTTACTCAAATTTTTTATTTTCTATAATACAATAAGTGTTCTGTAATAATTTATTAATAATTTATATTATTACCTTTTTTATATTTTTACTTAATTTTTATACTTTTTATAATA
>NC_051846.1:34956797-34968402 GCF_002237135.1 Teleopsis dalmanni
TTGTACCTTTTCAGCCGAACAAGCGCCATCTATCGGAAACAAGTAGCCATGCAATAATATACAATAAAAATTTAATTAAACTTTATTCTCGCAGTTTCCGTCAATATTAGTAATATATATATGTTATAAAAATTAATATATATAAACATAGATATATAAAATAGATATAAATCGGGTACCAGCTCCTAACGGAAGGGAGCATAGTTGATCTTTTGTTCTCATATAGATACATAATTGTGAATTAATATTATTTTTATTGTTTAAATAAATTATTAAATATATAACAGAAATAGTTGATATCAAAAGGGTCCAGCTATTAAACCAATAAAAAGATACTTGTAACTATTTTACTTAATTTTACGACTGTTCTTAAGAAGATTTACAGTACCTCATAGGGATGATAGCTTCGTCTTTCTACGCATGTATGAACAATTTTTCGAATTTCTTCTCCTCTTCTCCTTTTGAGGTTCTGATGAATAAAGTAGTTACATGTTAAGATAATTTTGATATATTTCTTTGTGTTTTGGATTGGTACGTTTTGAAGTATTTCTGTATTGGAGACACTTGCAGTGTTCTAAATTTGTGTGATGTAACATATATCCAAAAGGGTTTAAGCAGAATCTTTAAAGGGTTTCTGTACAGGAGAACAGTTCTCCAAATAGTTCTCAGTAAATTTTATTCATTAGTTGCAACTGTTTGTCCTTTTTACAGTACCTCCAGGTAAGCCTAAAGATGGGGATACTTTTGCCCAGATATTTCAGTCACAACGGGGGACTGCAATATTTTTCAGATTAACTTGTAAACAGTTTTTGTGTTTTTCTATTTTAATAATCATTCAGCAATCAATTTTAACTGCACCTGTAGACATTATTAAAACAATATTCAATATTCCTTAATTGCATTTTTTATTACATTATTTTAATATTTAGTTTAAATTGCAATTATATTATTTTAGCAGTAATAAAATTTTTAATGTATTACTTTCATATTAAAAATTTTATTTTTATATGTTCTATATGGTATATTTGTTATTAAATATAAAAGAGATTTTTAAAATTTCTAATAATACAATGTTATTATAAATTGTAAACATTACAATTTATAATTGTAATGTTTACAATTATAAATAAAATGCAATTCAAAATAATTACCTATATATAATAATATATAATTTGTCCTAATAATTGGTTTTTAATTTATTTATAAAAACTTGATTGTTCAAATCAACAAAAAAGTTCTTAATTTCAAAGTTTTTGACTTAATAGCTTTTAAAATTTAAATTTAATTAATTTATTTTTATTTCGTTATTTTTTTGTAAATAATTTTATTCTTAAATATTTATTTATGTGATTATAAATAAAAAATATTGTTTTACATTTTGTAGAATAATAAGTGCATAATATTTTATTATTTTATTTTTTGTTAAAATTATATTTTATTTATATGTGAAGGTGCTTTAATTGAAATAGTAAAATAACCTTTACATTTATACTATTATTATTTTTTTTTGAGTAAATGTTGAACGCATATATTTTATATAATTATTGAAACAATTTAAATATCACATAACAACTACTGTAAAATTTATGTAAGAAGCAAAATAGAGTTAAATATCTTAGTCATAAAAGGAATAAAAAAAAAATACTGCACCAGAAGCTTTTTAAATTTATATTATTATATATTTGCTTTTTAAAGTCATTAGAATTATCATTGTTTATGCAGTTAATTAATTAAAATCTTCAATATGTGATAAAATTCTAAAAAAAATATTTACAGACAATTTTTTCAGCTAACTCTATATGTGATCCTATATAAAAAAATTAGTATTGTTAAATAAATATTATTCAAATGAAAAAAAAAACATGAATAAATATCATCTATTTCAATAATATTTTTTTTTAACTCTTTGGAAACCAGTCTTATTGAAATTTTTTTTAACTTTACTTATAATCATATAGCGTTTATACTAGATACCTATATATGTACTTTATATTGTGAACCAACGTACTTATAAGTCTTTTTCATAGTAATTTCCTATAAATTCTTGTATTTCTGCAGAAAAATATACCAAAAATATATATTTCATTTGCATTATCGATGCATTATGTAATTTAGTGATTCCGCGATATTGAGCAAACAAACCTGCTGACTTTGACTTGTGTCTATTTTGACATATATGGAGAGACAAGCACGACTATATCAGATTATATGTATATGCCCACTATGTTAAAATTTCGACGTCTCATTCAATAACTCTTGATCAACTTTTATAACCAGTTAAACAAAATCACTAGACATAGAGAGTATACAATCAATTCCCTGCATATGGGATCAAAAATCAACTCAAAGTGCTTCGTGCCATGGCTTCCAGTGGACCCTGTTAATGTCTGGATAAGCGTTTTTCTATTTACAAAAGATACTCGGCATTTCTAATAAAAGTTAAATGTTAGTTATTGACTACATCACAACTTTGGAAGAAAATAGGATCCCGCCTACCTAGTAGCAGAACTCGAACAGTTACAGAGAATTTGACTTGAGATCTCATCCGCTTCCAATTAGAAACGACATTCTATCATCTCCGACAGATTAATTTTATTAAGGTGAGGTTGCCAACAACCTCAATTTCATTTTACTGAGAAGGAACACGATAGCGTAGTTAAACGAACGTACCAGCTCTTTAGCCTGAAAACTACCTGCAAAGATGAAATGACTATTTTTTAGATTTGATTTTAACGACAGTTATGAAGAAAGAGACTATTTTCTTTACAAAAACTATTGTTTTAAATAAAGAGGTTTTTCACAGTTGTAAATTGCAACTACAAAGTTTGTTATTTTTATAGAAATTAAAGTTTGGAGTATTGCCAAATAAGCATCATCAGTGGTTCTTTAAAATTATTTTTTGTATTTAGTTATTCGTAAATAATGTTTTAAGACTAGAAGTACCAAGGGTTGAACAAGACCTCTGCAAATATTTTTTGTTTTTTTTTTTGAATACTTTAAATAAAATAAAAAATTTTTAACTTCTTTTCACCATTTGAATACACCTGATATGCACATAGGTATATATAAATAATATAATATTTCAACTTTTACGATTAAAAGGCGTTATTCGAAAGCGATTTAACAAATTATGCTATATTCTTAATAAAAATATTTTCATCTTTAATATAATAGAGCTATATTCTATTACAATATATCACGTCATATTATCGTCTTCGGAGTTATTGGTAAATATGTCAATTTGAATTTTACACTTCAATTTGGAAAGTTGGTACAAAAAAATCATTCCAAAGAAAATAATAATAAATAGATTATAAAATATAGGTATAATAATATCATTAAAATAATAATAAAAAAAAGGAGATATTGGTAAATATGTCAATTTGAATTTTACACTTCAATTTGGAAAGTTGGTACAAAAGGATCATTCCTAAAAAAATAATAAGTATGTTAGAAAATATATGTATAATAATATGATTAAAGTAATAATAATAATAAAAAAATAATAACTACTAAAACTATACTTAACGCTACTATAAAATTATGGCGCTATATTATTAAACGTACGTACTATATATAACTTATAACAATAAAGTTAAATACTCAGTAAATATTAATATTTATATTTTATTATCTGTACACATTTTTGCACTTGAAGTCATAAAAAATTTTATATAAATTTTGCTTCAGAAACTGAAAATTAAACATTGAGAACAAACTAATAACACCACGGACTCGCTGAGTTCTGATACTGAAGCTAAGGAAGTGTTAATTAAAAGTTTGAATCTGCGCTTGAAGCTAAGAGCGGTGCATTGTGAAAAGTAAAAATAATAATAAAATAATAAAAGTAATACTAATGTTTTGAAGTGGCATCATGAAAAAATAATTCATAAAAAATATAATTCCATGAAAACCAAAATCAAAAATTTATTAAGTGCACAAGATTCATTTAAAAAAAATATACAATTGGCATAATTAATTGACAAGAATAAGCAAAATTTCCGAAAAAAGAAAAAATACTTAAAAAATTTATAGACTCTCATTAAGTATCGCGGAAATATAGTAGCGGATTCTAAGTCCAAATGGCAATTTCATTCAATTTCGAAATATAACAATTTTATTTCGACTATAAGGTACAGCATGAGATAAGTCATTTTAATTTTGCTGACAGTTGTTTGTTTTTTGTTTTTTTTATTTTGTTTGCTTTCAAATTAAATGCCTCATTTCGTATAGTTATATATTCACGCCAATGCAAATTACGTTTGTATCTGAGTTTAAATATTTTTATAAACAATTTTCTAAATTACTATAATTTTTTGTTAACAAAATCGCCGCTTGCATGCCTAAAGCTGGGCGTAGACAGACAGCGATACCTGCTGCTCCAATTTAAATTTTATTTATTTTCATTGTTTGATTATCACTGATAATCAGCGCCAGCCATGCGACTTAATATTAAGAAAATTTATTCGTATTTGCTGCCACAACAAGTGATAACCACATTGTTCCGTCGTATATGCAATTGCTGTTTATTTGTTCATCTACTTACCGTTCAACATTATTATTTAAAGTATTAAGCCACCGAAAATTTAATTTAAATTAACATTAATAACCGCTGTAGTCACACGGTTTCAGTTATTTGCCTTTATACCTATCTCACCGGTCGATTATGCTTTTCATTATAAGCAAATTTATTTATATTATATATGTAAATAATGTATACATAATTAAAAAAGGTCGTTTTCATTCAGACGTATACGTAAGATAAATACATATATATGTGTATACTTTTCTTTATATATATAAAGTATTTATATTTAAATTACATTTTTCGTATTTGTTCCATGGCAACAAATTAAATCAAAATTCTTATTAGAGAAGCAAAAAGTTGCTTACTTTTTGTCAATTGTAACTGCTTTGCGGTAGTTAAATTCAGTTTGTTTTGCAATTTATTTTGTTGAAATATTTTATTAAACAATAAAAATATTTTTGTTTTAAAATAAATTTTCAGTATATTCATTACTTACATTTTTTATTAACAGTTACATATCGATTGTGCCAGGTTATTCATTTTCTGCTTCCGAAAATAAAACGAAATTGAACAGAATAATGATTGAGATATCGATAAAAAAATTTTATTTCAAACTATTGTTTGCACCTTGCTATTTGGGGTGTAAAACATAAATAAAAAGAAAACGGTATCCTTCACGTTACTTCTAACAGTCATTAGATATTTTTGAGATAAATTTCCATGACATATCAGAACATAGATGGCAAAAGCTCAGTCAAAACTTGCAGATTATTCGTTTACAAATTTTCAAGATTGTCCACACAAACAAAGTCTCTTGCGTGACCCCAAAAAAGTCTAATTGTGAAAGATCACATGGTAGCCATCACCATTGGATGATTGCTCCCATAACAAAGCCAGAACATCGACCAAAAAATACCTCCAGACTAATTAACATATTATATAGTCATGTCAACAACTTCCATCTCACTCTAAAATAAAATGACACTAACCAAAAAATACTTCCAGACCAAATGATATATTATATAGTCACATTAACAACTTACATCTCACACTGAAATAAAATAAAACTAACCAAAAAATACTTCCAGACCAAATGATATATTATATAGTCACATTAACAACTTACATCTCATACTGAAATAAAATAAAACTAACCAAAAAATACTTCCAGACCAAATGACATATTATATAGTCATATCGACAACTTCCACGCTGAAATAAAATGAAACTGACCAAAAAAATACTTCTAAATAATCTACGCTAAAATAAAATCCGTAGATGCCACATCCAAAAACACCTCCAGAGTAAATCACTAAGTTTGTTTATATAGTTATGTCGGCAACTTCCATCTGACGATAAAATAAAATTCTACAATGAATTTTGTTGATGCTGTGGTTTTTCGAAAATTACCTGTAGATGCCACATCCGGCATTTTTGATTGTTGATATATCTACGAAGTAAAAAATAATACCTATCACTGAAAATACTACTATAAAATACTACTCTACTATAGAACCATTTTAATAGAACCATTGCAAGTATTTTTCCATTTTTATTATCTTTGCAGTATGACATGACTTAACTCCTGTGAAATTTCTGATTTCACATTCAATGAATTTCTGACGTTCTCATTTTCCGTAAATATTCTATCTTCTAAAATATTTTTTATTAACAATAAGAAGTAATAATCCGATAAAATCAGTTCGAGAGAATATAACTAATATATGTGGAAATACATCCAATCCAAAAAAATAAAATTTAATTTGCATGAAAGCTCACATTGTCTTGATACCATTATTAATAAAATCATTTCTTTGGATTAATTTTAGCGTTTTTAGATTGATCAAATAATTTAATCAATACATAAGGCCGGTAAACTTCAGCATTCATCGTGGTATTGTTTTGTAGAACTTAAAAAAAAATTCCAACTTATCAGAAGGCATCACTTTTCTTGAAGAATTTTAGCTTTCGAAATGATTTAAACCGATTCATACTTCAAGATCTTAATAGCATTTACTACAATTATAGACAATTCATTTAACATCACCTAAATAAAAATATATGTACCATCTAATAGAGAAACGATACGCAGACTTTTATGCAACTTAGTGTGAAGAAATACAATATTTAATATGTTTCAAATATAGTTTATTTTATCGTATGTGCTATATGCTTCCGATATATCATAATTATATTGCTTAAAATATGTGAGATTATAGTAATTATTAAAAATATTAAATTAACTTTACAATGTTGTGATATTTAAATTAAATCTATACATAGTTTTTTGCATAACATAATTTATATATTCTTATAAATTAAAGTGAAGTAATATCAACTAATTCTATTCTAATATCATTCAAGCAGAAACGTTTTTTCATTATTTGTTCATCCGTCACTGCTATTACTTGTTGCATCAGTTTGTGTTTGATCATCATCCCACGGCTCAATGATCTAAGATCCTCCTTACTGCATTCTAGTACATTATCGAAAGTCCTGGATATTAATTCTTCAGTCAAAACTATTTTTGTTTTGTATAAACGTAGTTGATGGACCTTTTTTAGAGCCAATTCAGAACGATATAAGAATAGTACGTAACCCACACTTGGTTTTCCTCCATTCATTTTGTATTTTTTAGTATATATTATAAAGTATAATTCTTAAATTGTTTTTTATGTTTATCTAGATGTTCAAAGTTGGAATTGTAAATTACGAATGTTACTGGACTGGGAGAGCAATAGGCCTTAAATACTATTTTGTTTCTTATTTACTTGCATGTATTTTTCATTAAAGATCTCTTATTACCTGTTATTTATTTACATCCTGTACATAACCTAATAGTATTTTCCTATGTTAATATACCATTGTTATAAGAAAAATAGAGATAAAAAGATTTTGAAGATGTTTTAATAACATCTTTTTTATGGCTTTGTTTACTACATATATGTTTAAGTTCGTTTTGTTATGCAGCAGGTAAATTAGGAGTCTTGATCGTTTCCAAAATTTGTGTAGTAGGCGTATCAAACTGAAAACTGTATATAAATTAAAGTCATGGGAATTCGTATCCCTCTATTTTTGTGATTTATAACAAATATTTGTATTTAGCGTACCGACCTTGAAAATGGAAGATTAACAAAGTAGGAAACAACCTAATAACTATGAAAGTGAATAACTTCATTACACAGAGAGTTTATAGTATATATTAACTTCCTTTAAAGTTCTAATAAGTGATTTAACACCAAAATATTTTTTTTGTAATTTTTCATTTATAGAAGTAGTGATTTTTAGTAATTATTATATTTAATTTGTAGAATATAAACACTTCTTCTTCGGGATTTCCCTCCCTGAAATATGTTCTGGAAGAAAAAATCTTATAATTACAAAATCCATGTCTATTGCATATAGTTTATATAGAGTAATCAAGTAATATATCACAAATTGTACTATTCAAGTATTTTCAGTCTTTTGTATTAGTTATTTAAATATTCAACCCCATAGGTAAACTTAAGTGATAGCTTCGTATATCAATTTTTTTCTATCTCTAATTTTTAAAATTGTTAACTATTTTAAATAAAATGACCTATAAAAAGTTTCAGAACTAATAATTAATGTTAATATCTAAAAATAATAATAATAATAATAATAATAATATATTAATAAAGAGATTAATAATTAATAAATATAATCAATAAGGATATAAATTAATAAAGACATTAATAAATAACATCTTACATAATTTATTTTATGAAATGTAAAGAAAAATATATTTTAGATATACCTCTAGCTCAAAAATACCCGGATTTTGAAAATAAAACACACAAATTTAAATTTTATTCCAAATTTATTTTATCTCATATCTTCAAAATATGCTCGTTCTGAAGCGATACACATATGCCAACGCTTAACCCAATCTTCCATACATTTCTCGTAGCCCCGTATAGTTGGCAGGTATGGCTTTTAGTTCCTTCGGCGAATTCTCTTTTACCGATTCAATCGACTCAAACGCTTACCACGAAGGGGCAATTCGAGTATAAGGAACAGGAAAAAGTCACACGGCGCCAGATCTGGCGAATATGGTACCTGTGCGATGACAGTGGTGCCGTGAATGGTCAAAAAATCGCATACAACAAGAATTTTCCATGGTAAAAATCGCTAAATGCACTTGAGGTAGTCTCACATTAACAGCTGCTATAAACAAACTAATTGACAGATGGAGCTCAAATTGGTACCATATGTCAAGGAAGGGTGTACCAACATAACAGATCTTTCTTGAAAAGGGTCTATTACTTAAGGAGCAGTTAACAAACAACAAAAACTGACTTTGATTTTAGACTCAAATTAGATACAAGCTATTAGACTATTAGTCTATTATTATTATTATAAGTATTAGACTATTAGTCTAATAGCTTGTAAAGTTATAATGGTTTTATTAAATGTTGTATATTTATGTATATATAAATATATTTTTTGTAATTTTTTATTAATTAGATAGCAGTAAAGTTCAAAAATCCACATTATAGTACATTATGATTTGCATAAACTGAAATCCAAATTATAAATACCTAATAAACAATTAACTTAATTTGACGTAATTTCAGTACAAAAAAAAATATAAAAAAAATTAAGCGATCAAATCTGCACGTGATGCTGGGAATTTTTAATAAAAATAACAAAAATGAACAAAATAACCGTCGGGGGAAGTTACTTAAATATTTGTTATATCTTTTTACATCACATGTGATGTTGAATAATAAAAAGCTTAATTACTAACATTTTTCAAGGAAATTAATAACATTTCAATAGCATTTGTATCACTTCAATTTGTATAAATTTCTTAAAATTTATTATAGAAGTCAATTAGTGCCTCAAAATAAAATTTATAGGTCTACCGTTTAATTAAGAACCTGCCTCGATATTTTTGTACGTTCAGATGTTTTAGAAACAAAATCTAATTAATAAATATTATTAAAATTCAATGAAATATTTCACCTAAAGTTAATAAATTTCAAGACATTGCAAACCAAAATAACGACGATTTTTTGGAAATATATTAAACTTAGACTGTTAAACCAGAAAAATAAATTTACTCTTCTGGACAAAATGAATCATATATTATGTAATGTATATATGTATTATGTAAATAAATTAATGAGTTTTAAATTTTAAAAGTTTGTCACAAAAAATCCCTAGTAAGGTTAGTGTGTAATGTCGTAGGCATTATTCTAATTATTTTGTCATTATATTTTATTCATAATTAACTTTAATAAAATTTTATAAATATTTTTTATTAAAAATTATAATTTTTTTTATAAATACTACATAGCGTTACGATCTATGTTAATTACAATACCTAAGTTATACTATATTTCCACTGCTTACTTAATAAATTACTCAAGTAACTTTAAGATTTTGTCGTTTTAATTGGCATAAGTTACTTTTTGTATCTGAAAGAGCTTTTATCTGTCAGAAAGTTCTTTGAAAGTTTAAAGAGAGCTTTTAAAAAAAAAAATTTCATATAATATATAACACACAAAATCAAATATTTAATTGATATATTAAAACATTTATATATATAAAATTTATAAATCTATTATATATTTAATAAATAAATAAACAAAGATTTAATGAATATTTATTTCTTAAGTGCGTTTGCTTACAGCTGTTGTTTGTTTAAATTTTCATACAAAACAAATACATGAAATATTGATCATTTCCCTTGCGAAAATTTATTTTTAAGGGTTGCATTTGACATTTTTGGTCTAATTTTTCTTACTTTAATTTGAAGTAAGTTAAAAAGCATGGAAGCTCTTTGTATGTTTAATGAAATTTATTTATTTTACTTACTAAGTAAGTAGTGGAAACATACTATTACATGGTAAATCCATCATCGGCATATTTTATAATACAATACTTATTAAAGTATAATACTTAAAACTACATATAAATATCAGCTGTACAGCGATTATTCTAAATACTTAATACCAACAGAACAATATTAGTTGAATCTTGTACTGCGTCTGTTCTTTTATAGAACCTAAATAACATAATATACAGTAGCGAGGCGTCAGCTTTTTAGCAAGGTATTCACAAATTGATCAAAACAGAATTCCAACTATAACGTATTCCCCCTACTTCTGAGTTTTGTCCTTTCCACAAGCAAATAGCATACAAGACCAACAAAAGAATTTATTTAAATGTTCACAGCCTGTGATCCACTGGTTATTATTTACCATAAAGCTGTAGCTGTAGGAAAACGGCGACTTACCACAGATTTCGACATTTTTACATTAGGTACCAAATTCTTCAATTCTGGAGTTGGTCTATTCATTTTATGAATTAAAACCTTTTTTTCAGAAGATCGTTTCAAAAAAGATATTTGAATCAAATCTTTAATTACCCATTTATCCATTTCTAAATATTATTTTTCACTTCAAATTTCTTTAATTTTTTTCTTTACTTTTACCATTTGCTAGTATTAAATTGCAATAATGACTTTGTTTTTGATTTATTTCCAACCTCTACATAAGAGTAAAAAACTCTCATGCATTCATTTACTCTTTTACTTTGTATTTACTATGAGCGGTTCAGTTTTTTTATTGAACCATATAGCGATTTTCGCTCAGTCTTTTCTTTTCTCTTTTGTATTTACTTTGCATAACATTGGAGGTTCACTTTTTTTATTGAACCGCTTGCACCCATTAGTTTAAGAGTTATGATTATTTTACGTACATATTTTGCGGGACTTGTTTTCTCTTTTATTTTTATATTTGTTTAAACATAGTCCCAATGTGAATGTTGTTTCATTTGCATGATTTGTAAGCAGCGGAATGAGGAATATATTTTCTCTTTTATTAATTATAAGTAATGTTGGGTGTAACTAACATATGTATGTGTGGTTTTGTTTGTATTATATGTTTTGTATTTATGTTAATCTGTTTGGAAAAGCTTTTATAAAAAATGTTAAGTAGCAACATAGCGAAATTATTTACCTAATAAAAAAAAAGATCTAAAAAGGAAGCTTTGTTAAGGTGTTCAGTGAACACTCTGAACCATTCGACGCCTCGCCTCTGATAATAT
>NC_051846.1:34968422-35055733 GCF_002237135.1 Teleopsis dalmanni
TTTAAAATAAAATATTTTTAATATAAAATATTTTATTGTTAACAATATTGAAGTAAAAGATTATTCTGCAAATAATAATTTATAATTTTAAAAATAACACGAATTGGTAATTGGGATCAAAAATTTTCTCTTAAGTTCTATTTAAAATTTTGTCGGAACATACAATACTAGTATAGAATACATTGCCCAATAATAATATATAGTACATAGGGATATAAGTAATAATGGAATATATTCTTAAATAGAAATGATACTATATTTTTCATCATACAATTATGCATGTTTATGTGTATCAACACATCTTTTAAAAAATAGTTTATAAAGATTCACATACATTATTGTGTGTTATAATATACTACGTATATATTAAATTTTTTTCAAATATTGCAGCTTGTACTGCATTTACGTCTAAAAAATATTATAATAAAACAAATTTGACAGCTGCAACTGTCAGTTTAATTGTTTAATTTTCAGAAATACCCACAAGCCGACACTGTTCTTGTGCTTAATTTTATTTAATTAAATTACATTTTCTTATTAATTTTTTATTACATTTTTTCTTAATATTTGAATTTGCCAAATGGCAATGTTTTGTGGGTTAAAGTTCAATTCTCGTTTATGGTTTGCTTGCTTGATTTTTAATTTGATGACACATTTTAATATTCATCTCAAGAATTTAATAACCTAAAGTGAAGTGATTCATAAATTGAGATATTTACTTAATATGAACAAATAAGAATTATAGCACTTAAAAAAATGTATGAACTTTTACAATTTTTAAATATTTTCATATTTTTATATATAGAAGCACTAATTAATATTAACACATTTTGCTAAATATCCAACATCAATAGTCTATGAAAATATTAGTTCTTCAAGTTACCATATTAAAATTTTAAAACTGCAACTGTAAGGAATCAAACCTCAATATATTGCAAACTGAGACTCACTCAGTGAATTTACATCACACCTAGTCATTGATAGAACATACCGATTATTTTTGTAATGGATTAATGATGTGGATATGATTTTTCAATTATAAATTATTTTCATTAAATACATCTAAGGTTTCACATAGGAAGAAAGGTTTTGAAGTATTTCTGGATCTATGTATGATTGGTATTTAATGTACCCAAAATATTGTAGTCTAGAAATAAACTGCATCCAGTATCTTCTTCCTCTTGCTAAATTTTGCAACAATGTATATGTGGTCTTGAATATACCCAGAAAAATTTTGACACAGAAATAAACCATTTATGTCTCTTTAGATGTGCGAAGGAATGTTAGCATTCATTTTATCTCTCTCTCTCTCTCTCTCTCTCTCTCTCTCTTACATAGACACACATAAGAGAATTCTCTCGCTGTAGTGATTCATAAGTTGAGACATCTTATGTGTGCGATTCAAAGAGATTTAATTAATTTAGATTGCGCCCTAGAAGTTTCGTGTAATAATTGTGCAAAGTACATATAATGGTCTACTTTTAATAATTTGGCAGATGTCAAATTGCTTTTTACTTTGTATTTATTTTGATAAATAAAAATTTTCTGTATTTCTGTATATTTTTTTTTCAAAAAAACTATTTTTATTTTTAATTGATAAAAAGGTTGAAGTGAAAGAAATAGATACTCATAGATTAGTGTTTATAACATAGTTATCGACATTATTTCGAAGTTTGTTTGACGCCATTCTGAGGGCGGACTATTATTATAACTGCATTTGAAAATATATAAGGTGGTCAGAACCATTTAAAATAATACTCCGCTTTGAGGAAAAAGTCAAACAAACTTATAGATATAGACTAGTTTTTATATAGGCAAGTTTTTTATCAATTTAATATAATTAAAAAAAATGAACTAACAACTATTATAAACATTTTTATTGTAGAGAGGTTTCGAAAAGTAGTAAACTACAAAAAAAAAAATTATTTTTATATTATTTTAATTAATTAAATTTTTGAATATGAATTGAATTTACCCATCATCAGTGTTTTTGGAATTATTTCTTGTATTTAATTATTCGTAAATAACGTTTTGAGACTGCAAGTACCAGGAATCGAACTCCTGTCCTGCCAAATTTGAAACTCAGAGTCAGCATTCCTTAACCAACTGACCCAAAACCGTACTTGACTTTTATGTTTACAGTTTTTTCTAGACTTTCGTTAATTTGCTGTGAAAGTTTATTAACAAATCAATTCAATTTTATTTTGTATATATGTAACAAAATCAATACGTCAAAAAAATTAATATATGAATATAGTCTAAGCAACAGTACTTAAACAGACTTTTTTAATACCAACTTTTTTTTATTTTTTAAATTACTTTAAATTTTTACAAACAAATAAATTTAAAAATATTTTAAAGTAAAGTGACTTTGATTACGAGGTGTCCACATAAAGATCGTAGTTCTCGCTTCAATATATTCTGTCACTCTGATTGCAATAATTCTCTTAGCTAAGAATAGTTTATTTAAAATTTTTCTTATAATATATACTATATGTTTTATATAAATTGCATTTATACTAAATTTAAAGCTATAATCTCAAACACTAGCACTTTCAGTATTACTAGTACATTTTACTCGTGCACAAGCACTTATTTAATATGCTGTGACTTGACTTACAATATATCGAATAACATTAGAAGTAATTTTTCAATTTGCGCCTATTACGGTAACAAGTAGCAGTGACCCAAGCACTGACTGTTTAACTAATATTAACAATTTCATACGGTAGAGTGCAGTAGCATAAATGTTGTATACTCGTTACTCGTTCACTGAAATGAAGCTAAATTATATTATATTAGCAAAGGCACATACTAAGCACGATAGCATGTACGTTAATTCCATAGCAGCTAAACGCTAATAGCGGCAACTTTAATGAACTCGTTCACAGTGATTCAGTCACTCGACGGAGGTCAAACGTTAAGCACAGAAAATGGCGGCAATAAAATAAAAATGGCGTGAAATGACATAACGAGTGAACTTAATAGTAGAGGTTTTTACAATTCAAATAGTTATTATCCTTTTAAGGACAACAGCGCACCTTTAAAAGTTATCCATAGCTTGGTGTAATTAAAACATAAAGTCAATAAATTCTACTTAAGTAAATGAAAAGCAAATAAAATTAAAGGATAATAATACACATACAACATACACAGACTTTACACATATACCGTGATAGTTGAATGTGTTAATGTAATGGTGGCAATTCACGTCTCTGAAAATTACATACCGAACTGCAAGTATAAAAGTCTTCTAATGCAGTGTTTATAATCGTAGTAACCCAGTTTATTTTCACATGCGTATAGTATATATAATATTTTCCTTATTTAACCCGAGAGATACGTGTGTATGTGAGTGTGTATATTCGAATTATCGTTTCAATTTAATGCTAAAGTTATATGTTAAACGTTATCCATATTGATTACGTATATGATGTAGTATTTTAGGTGTTTATATTAATGTCCTCGAGTGATTTTCGTTTAATCAAAATATCAGATATTGTGACGTATCGTGTGCACTAAATAAATTTGGTAATTTTGCCATGTTCATAAATAGAAGTACGTTTATGCAGATTTAATTTCAGCAAGTAATATCTATTTGTGTGCTTTTCTATTTTAATTTTGTGTTGCTCGTGACATATATTGGAACAACGATTACTGCCTCAGGATATACTGGGGAAAAAAATAATAAAAAAATATCCATATTTAGTGTGTTCAACATATTTATTTGTGTGCATTTCTGCACATTGTTAACTAAATTCAGCGCAACAGCGAGTTTATGTAAAACCTACACAAAAATATATAAGTTTTATCCTTGAAAAGTGAAATTCCGCGTCACGCAACCGAGCCCTGTCAACGTTTTTGCTAAGTATTAGCAAGCATTTATATCGATTTTATTCAAGTGAGTTTTGTGCACATAGTAAAGTCGATAGTAAAAAGTGAAAGATAATAAACTACAGAAAATATTTAAAATATTAAAAGTAGTTTTAAGAATATTACGAATTGATATACAATATCTATAAAAAAAAATTTAATAATACCTTCAAATACATAAGGTATAATATATTATATACAATAGCAATACAATACAAATAAAATAAAGTATATAATATTACTTATAATATAAGTGATTTTTTTAATTAAAGTTTTTGAACGTGAATTTAACAATAAAAAAAGTGTTTAAAAATTAATATTATATATTGTGAGATACCATATATATAAATTGTTAAATACAACAGATAAATAAATTTTGAGTTATTAAATAATAATTAAGCAATATATTAATTAAGCTTTTTAAAGTTTGCATTAAATGCAGTTCTCAACAATTAAAAAATAATACCAGTTTGAAAAAGTATATGGAAAAATTTTAATAAAATATTTAAATATTATTAAGGTTTTAAATATAAATAATTTAAATTATAAATGTATTAATGTAGATTAATCAATTTTTATAATTATTTTCCACAATTGTTATTAACTCAGTTAAAATAAATTTTTGCAATAAATTATAAATATTAAATTAGCTAAATATAATTTAATGACTTTTCAAAAAAAAAAAATATGTGAAATATTTACAAGCATAAATTAAAAAACATTTTGTGAATATTATTTATATTCTTAATAATTCAGTTGTAAAAAAATTTATGTGAAAAATATTATATTCTGTATTTTTGCAAAAAATTATAAATATAAAATTAATTAAACATGATTAAATAATTGTTCAAAAAAAAAAGAAATACATATATATATTTGTGAAATAATTAAAGTATAAGTTGTAAAAAAAATTTTGTGAAAATTTTTTATAATCTAAATAATTCAAAAAAAATAAATGAAAAAAAATTGAAAAAAATAATAAAATGAAGTTTTGAAATAAATATGTGAATTGAATTTATTAACAAAAAAGTGATTACAAACCAAATTCAAGAATATTTAATTAACATAAATAAATAACAAAAATTGTTATACTAGAAAAATTTAATCTAAAAAAAAATACATATATAAAAGCTAAACAAATATAACAAAAATACAGTGTATACAATTTTATACCTTTAAGTTTATATTCATAAATTTATTTAATTTATTATTAATATTTTAATTTATTCGCGATGCTGAAAATTTGCAACCAAATATTTACGGTAAATAAATAATATTTTATAATCAATTCATACATAAAACATAATACATAAAAAATAATTATGGAAAAATTATAAAGTCTTTTATTTAATATTTCTCAAATAAAATAAAATGATTTGTTTTTTAGAAAATAATTTTTCAGATAAATTTAGTTAGCAGTCAGTGATAAGCTTGAAATGTTAGACATTACGCAGATACGAGTAAAAAAGTATGATTTACAATAATTTGTCATATATGGTATATTTAGACCAATTCAACAAAAAAAATGAGTAAAAAATATATATATTACGAATCAGAATGGTAGCACCACGAATTTAATTTCTTTAATTATAAGGGATAGGAGGAAAAATATTTATAATCACAATATTTGTGCTTCGAATTTTAAAGAAAACGAGGAAGCAGTCATTTATCATGCTGATTGTCCGGCATAGGGTTCGAACAAAGGCACAACTCTTTCCATTCAAAAGATACTGCTTGAAACGATATTATTTGTTTAATAATATAATTCAATCAACAAAGATAAAAATTAAAAAAATACTCGTTAATTAAACTGACTGAAGTATTTTTAATATATTATATACATTAAAAAGATTGAGAACCATAATAACTGCTCATTGTATATCTATTTCCTATTAAAATTTGTGTTCATTTTTGATATAAGAATAATCAAGAACTATCAAGATAAAACTTTATACTTCGATTTATAAGTTATGGTTTTTTGAAACCATACGTATATCAAAAATTCCATAAAAAGCAATAATCGCAACGGTTTTGTCTTCATAATAATGAGGTTTAAGTTTAATATAATTATCTAATAAATGTGAATAATATATATCACTGTTTCTCATTTTGTATATAACTTACTCTTATAGTAAATAAAGCTGACATATTTTTATAATTTTTTAAAGTATTTTGCGAACTTACTTATTAGTAAGTTCTTGAAATTAAAATTCATTAAAAATTAAATGTTTATAATAAAGAAATGAGTCGTCTTCGACCGCGTCGGGTAGTATTATCCAAACTTATAACACCTATCGGTTTTTACGTGGATCTACAAACTAATAAATAAATAGCTCATATACAAGTTATTGCTTTAAGAACTGAAGCTATGAATATTTAATAGACTTGTTTTGAAATTAAAATTCATTAAAAATTAAATGTTTATAATAAAGAAATGACATCTGAAATGTGAGATTAAGTAAACTTCGATTAATAGGAATGTCCCTAGATCACAATACATAACTAGGTATTAACTAGGTTGGATCTTAAATATCACTAACTTATGCCGTATTTAGTAATAAAAAATGAACATTTGTTTTTAAAAATTTAAAACTTGAACCCTTTTCTCCTCATAGGATCCAAACTAATACATGTTTATTTAAAACTTTAAAGTATTAATTAATTAATAAATTATTATTTAAATCTCATTTGGTAATTAGGCTGTACTCGCTTACGCTTAATGGATGTGTGGAGAATTGTATTCCCATAAGATAGCTCAACACAACATAAATTCCTAGTACATTTTAATTCAAATAAGGTGTGTTTCAGATGGACTAATTATTCAATATTATGTTCAAATGTGTTTTTATAAGTACAAATAATTTAAAACTTATTCTGAAGCCATATACTGAACTTCATAACTTAGATACTCAAAATGTTATTCAATAAATGACTTTTTTTCTAACTGCACACTGAAAGTAATCAAAATTATCCCATAAGTATAATAGGTAAAGTAAGGTATTATATGTTTCGCTATTCCTAAAGTATATATCACAATTTGTTATTATCTAAACTAGTACTAATATTAAAATGAAACTTGCCTTCAATGGAGTCCTTGAAATTATTAATATTTTACAGAAGTTCAATAGGTCCGGCCGTTTTCAAACATAATCATTAGTGTTGTATTCATTAGCATTAATCCTATTCCATATAACTCGGAAACGGAAGGTCTCACTCTAAATTTGTATGACGAACAGTTGGAAAGTAACTCTAAAACTTCAAAGATGATAATGAATTTCAATATACTTTAATCTCTATTATAAAACAAATGTATTATTTTTATAATAAAAAATATTAAATTCATTTTTATTTGATAGTGAATAATAATGCTGAAAATACAATAAATGAAAATAATTTTTCACTTGGACTCTTCTTTTATGACATATTACATATGAACTTTGTGATATTACTCTAGATATTATATATGGTATTTGGTATTTGTGGATTTTTGGGTTAGGCTAAGGCCCCTATGCACTGCGACCAGTTTGATCTATTGTGCACAGATATTATATATAGGTTGAGAAATATCAACTAATAAATTTAGAATATTTCTCAGTCATTCACAGTAGTTTTTGTTGTTTCGTTTTTTTTTTGTTGTGATGTTGCGATATTTAGAGCTTTTCTAACTTACGAGTATTAGTGGATATTAGTGTAATGTCAGATGTTTTGTGAGTCGTACGTGGGAACTTCTGTTATGCTGCATTATATTTTGTTGTACTGTTGGGACCTTGTTTTATGATATCATTGCTGATGCAGTAGAGGGCAGCAGTATACATATGTAAACGAGTGTAGATTTTCTTATTAATAAGTATTTAATAATTTTTTATTAAATAGTATTTAATAAGAAAATCAACAGCTTAATGGACACATTAAATCAAAATCAAGAACTTAATAAACACATGTGCTCTTTTTGTTGCTTTGGAAATAAAATTGAACAAAACTAATTATTTATTTAATTTGTTTAGTAAAGCCACTTTCAGTTGGCTTTACCCTTTCTTTAATACAATTGAAATAAATGAAAAAACTTTCTTTGTAATGAAAAGTAAATACAATTAAGTAAATTACATAAAAATGACAATTTATAAGCACAATGCAATTAGGTTAATAACTTCATCTTGTGAAACGATACAAATCAACTTGCATGCTTAGCAATTTAAAAATGCCAACGAACCCACACACAATTATGGACTGTAATATATGTATAGTTTAAGATTTCATTTAAATGTAATATCGGATTATACAGATTGTTCGCTACTTTTTAGAACATTGAACATATATAGACCCATACAGATGCACATTTCCGTTGAAATGACTAATGAATCTTAATGACAAAGTCATCTTCTTAGTTTCGCTCACTTATGTGAAAGTACATCATCTCCGTTACTTGCACCACCAAATTCATTAAATTATAGAGCTTGAAAAAAAATTCAAAAAAATCTGAATCTGAATCTGAATAATTTAATTCATAAGTGAAATATCTCACAAATCTCTGCACTTTGCATATAAAACATTAAGTGATATTTTCATTGCACTCAAACGTGAGTTCTGGGGTAGATATTTGTCTGTCTGATTGCTTGACTGTTGACTTGACTGAGGGTGCATGTGTTCACATGTGTGTACCGTCCTTTTCGCCTTAATTCATTAAGTTAACGCTCTGAAGTACAATGAGCTCTTCGCACTTTCGGGTATATTACTACAATATTTTGTGAGCACATATAAGCAAAAGCAACAACTACAATAGTCAGGCGGCGTTTGTGTCATTCAGCGCGCCAACATTCAAAATTTCAGCGAAATTTATTGTGGCAGCGCTTTTCCGCTGCCGGCATTCAGCAATTCCATGCAATCAAGTAATTTTAATTCATTACGCTTTGGCGGGCGCACTTGTTCTGCCATTTCAATATCGCAAGAGCAAATACTCTCCTCGCCTTACTTCTCGGTGTTGGTGGAAGTGTGATTCAATTTGCAAAGTTCAGGCTTTGACACTTTATTCCGAATAAGAATGGGAATTTGTGTCTGCCAGACAATTTCAGTAATTTCAGTTTTTTGTTATTGTTTTCGGTGTATTAATGACATTTACATATGGTTGTGATTAAAAATAATTACCTTCTTTCACATATTGTAAATAAATTACTGCACTTCTAATGAAATATCATCCAAACGTAGCAATTATTACAATCTGAAGTATCCAATTCAAATGAAAGTGTTCTGAACTCTAAAGCATTGAACTTTGTCACTCTCAGAGACCTGACTCTTATTTAATTATTTAAACATTTTCTTTAAAGAAAATTTTAATTTCAGTTGCATCTTGATTAAATTAAGAAATTTAAGGTACTCCATTGAATGCAATACGTATTGTTAGGAACAGTTGTGAATTATACAGAATGTTACAGGTCCTTTGATATTTATACTTACATTGAAAACAGCAACAAATGTGATAATTGACGATCAGTTGATCATCTCTATACTATGACTGCATATAATGATGTAATGTAAGTTGAGTAATTGCAATTTAATAATTTATTTAGTCAATTTCTTTGATTTCTATACATTTTGAAATGAAATTTTATTACGCTGTTAGTACCTAAATATATACTAATAACAATCATATGATAACCATAATAAAACATGTGATGCGTCATATATACCTAAATAAGCACTAATAACAATGATATGATAACCATAATAAAACATGTTTGCGGCATGTATGCCTAAATATGCACTAATAACAATGATATGATAACTATAATAAAACATGTGATGGGGCATATATGCCTAAATACACACTAATAACAATAATATGACAACCATAATGAAAAATGTACCTAAAGAAACACTAATTACAATATGATGACCATTATAAAACATTTAATGTGGCGTATGTGCCTAAATAAACAGCATGAGATAATTAAGGATATTTCTAATTAAACATCTTAATAACTCTAACATAAAATACTAAGATTTATTAACAATGACACTCAGTTTTTTCCAATCTTATTCACAAGATTTCACGATCTGATCAGATAATAAATATCTGATAATAAATCTGTCAACTAACACCATTTATTTATTTAGTAAAATTTGTCAAATCAACAGACAATCACTTAGACAGTAGTTTATAAATTATTTATGCATGTATTCAAAATAAATTAACAGCACAGAAATATTTACAGGGTGCCTCTTCATGTATAAGCTTCACTTTTCACTCAGTCGCTTCCATAAAAAAATAAATCGTCATATTTTGGATAAAGAAGTCCTAAAGGGGTTGCTTTTGCACCCTGGAAAATTAATTGATTGATGCTAATTATAGACGCTTAACTTAATTAGATTCTACTAGTTAGAAAATTAAAAAAACCGGAATATTGCTACAGATAGTACCGAGGTCAAAACTTTTAGCAATAATTTGTTTCTCTATTACCAGTAACAATAAAATTTAGATCATCTGAATGATTGTAAATGCCGCTAGACTTCAAATAACCGTGCGAGTAGTTTGGTATAGCAATGCTATATTGGAAAAAATATCAAATAACATAAATAATGATAGATATAGGCTCTAAACTAGAAGTATCAAACTAGAAGTTCAACTCATTAAAATATATTTTAGATGGACACCTTTTAGAGTCAAGTAAGGAAAACGTAATGCCAGCAGCTGAAGAAGGCATCTCTTTAACAAAAAACAAATATTTTTTGTTATTAAAGTTATGTATATAATTTATTAAACATTTTGATTAATAAATTTCTAAATAATGTATCTAAAATTGCTTACAAAATACGCTTCTTGCTCACAAAAAAATATCTGACAAAAAACTCTTTGATTTACTACTTAATTAGAATATTTCATAAATGCTGTTCTATTACATATGCTAACTTTATAAAACTTTTTATGTTTCCATGAATTTATACACATGTATCCTTATTTTAGTTCACACTATATCAAGAAAAAATAAATTAATAGAAATATAAAAATAAGAAAATTTCCATTTACATCATCATCAGTCAATGTCTTTCTGCGCTGATGTTAAAATTTGTTAGATGGGTTATTTTTTCATTTATTTTTTATTTCTTTTTATTAAAAACACTCTTTGGCTACGGTTCGTGGAATTTAACGAAGTTTTATTTCCTTACTTCCGCCGGATATGAAGAGGATGATTTTTAACTTTATAATGATACAAACTAAGCGAAACGTATGCAACTTAAATGGGAAAAGTGTCAAAATTTCCAAATAACGCAGTTGATAGTTTCTGAAGACAAATAATGTTGTTATCCCGGAGAATTGTAGTTAAAGTTTTAATGAAACAAAAATAAAAATGAAAAAGCAATGTTAAATATGAAAATTAAATGAAGTTCAACACTTTAATAAAAAAGAAATATTTATAAAAGTAATCAAAAATAATATAAAATTCTGTTTTATTTTAGTATGAATTTGTTTGAAAGAAATTTGTAACTGAAATATTTCCTTAAATAATAAAATAATAATAAAAAGGTAAAAGCAATTTCAAAGTTTTCCTAACGTCAGGTAGGACGGTAGTGACTACTTTACTTAATAGAAACTATTGTATTCACTAGAGAGGTTTCGAACAGTAATGAATTGTAACAACAAAATTTTTATTAATTTTTAATTAATTGAATTTTTAATTGACCACACAGCTGTTTCGAATATTGCCAACTAATGATTATTAGTAGTCTTAGAATAAGTGGGTCAAAACACTTTCTTCTGTATTATATACTAATATACTAATTATGTAAAAGTCTTGAATATAATTTACTAAAACATACGTAATTTAGACATACATTAAAAATACATAACACAAAATTTATTTATTACCAATTCAGAAAAAAGGGTCTTCGTTGTTCTGGTTCTAATAATTCAACAATTATCGGCTATAATTAAAATACATATCGGGCCCAAAACAATTCTTTTATATTCAATACAGACCCGCTATTTTAATCCGATTCTATTAAAAACTTTTAATAATGAACAATTGTAAAAGATTATTATGATAAATATATCATTCAAAATTCATGTTAAATGGAGCAATAAGGTTAATATTACTTCTAAGTGTAGGAGATCAATTTTACTGCATATCTGAAATTGATTTATATTTCGTTAAACGATTAAGGGATAGGGTAGGATAAGAGCAGCCCTGTTCAATAAACGAGACAAAATTTGGTTTATAGTCTAAGAAACAATTACTTTATGTAGTCTATATATTAGAAAGAAATGAAAACCATACTTTATCTGTGTTCAAAATGTATAATAAGTTCCTTATCAGGAGCAAAATATATGTCTTATAAGAATAATAGACATAATCACAGCATAGGTAGTGCAAAATTTCATAACATGTCGTTGGTACGAATATAATAGAGGTGTGTCTCAAGTAAGCTGTAAAGTTCATTTCTAGATTTCGTAATTTCGATTCAGGACACCATTGAGTATTGAATATGGTTTCATGGAAATATGAAGCAAGCAGTATAAATATATGAAAATATCGAAGTATATCCTAATGCAACTTGGAAAATTATAATTACAATTGGCCTGAACAAATTTCTAATAGCCAAAAAAATAAAAAAAAATTTGATAAAATAGATAAATATTAAATTAAATTGAATTAAATTAAATTAAATTAAATTATATTAAATTAAATAAATCAAGTAAATTTACATCAAATTAAAATAAATTCAATTCAATTCAGTTAAGTCAAATCAAATTAAATTAAATTAAATTAATTTAATCAAATAAATTAAATTAAATATAATATAATTAAGGATATCAGATATAAGTTACCCATAAGTAGTAAATATATTACTTCTTAAATTTTCTAATAGTAAAAAAAAATATAATAAAATAGACACAAATATATATATATAATTAAATATAAATAAACATTAAATAATATTAAATTAAAGTAAATTAAATTAAATTAAATTAAATTAAATTAAATTAAATTAAATTAAATTAAATTAAATTAAATTAAATTAAATTAAATTAAATTAAATCAGATTAAATTAAATCCAATAAAATTAAATCAAATTAAATTAAATTCAAATTATTTGAATTGAATTCAAATTAAATTAAATTATATCACATTGAATTAAGTAAATTTTAATTATATAAAATTAAATCAAATTATATCAAATTAAATATAATATAATTAACCATTAGTAGTAAATATATTACTTCTCAACTCTTAACCGACTTACTCTTTACTACTTCTTACAAAACCTATCTTATTATATTCAACTGATGGTAACCAATTTTAAGGAGATAATATCAAATTTCTAAAAAAATTTTTTTGTTTCCTGTATTTTATCATATACAGTACTTAAATGTTACTTTTATTTATTAAATTTTAATAAGCAAACTCTTTAAATTACAAATACTATATTAAAAAAATACCTCTTAGATATTTTGTTTGAAATATCCTGTATCGTTTCGTTTAGCTAAATACTGACAAATCGAAATTGTTTTATTTTTTTTTTATTTTTACAGAAAATGTTATCTAATATCATATACGATAATATGTCGTATAAGTTTTCTAAAATATTTACTTTCAGTTGAAGTAATAACTTCATCAACATTTCAGCTATGTTAGTCTGTTATTAAGCCATAATTAAAGCATATGCATTTCCCATTTCTCATTAGAACTTTATGTCTAAACTCATTCACCCACGCTTGCATCAAATTTATGTTTGCTTTATCTCAAATACTTTAAGGGACTTCCTATCCAAATGATGTTTAGTCCCACATTCCCAAAACTACTCAGCGTAAGTGCAGCTGGCACATCAGTACTAAAGATGTCAATGTTTCTGTGTTTCACAGTTGCTGTTGCTCAAATGAGGTGACGCTATATGCACTGAAGTTATTTATTTGCTTTCTGCTCCATTGTCGTTACGAGCAATAAAAATTTTGAATTAGTTACTTAAAAGTTTCAGAATTAACATATTGAGGTTGCAATGCAATTGAGCTATTGCAATACAAAACATTGTATGTGAAAATATTGTATGTATTTGATGAGTTCGATTAATTTAGTCACAGTACTGCAATAGTTTAAAAAAATAATATATACTAAATGAACTTAATAAAATTTAATAATAGGATATATGAATAATAATAAACAAAATAAGTAATAATAAATACTGGTCCTATAATAAGTGTATTACACAAAATTTGCAAGGATGTTGCATTGAGGAAAAAAAATAATTGTTATCTAATTTAGTGAAGAATACCACATAATATTATTACTATTAATCTATTAATAACTAGTAAATAATTAACTTAATAAGATAATGCATACCTCGTTAGTAAGCACATACTTGTTACTCATTACCAAATCAGATATTCATAAAAAAAGATTTGGTCAGGATTTTTGCTCTTATTACGAGCGTTGAATATTATTGTTAAGGGATGTGGCACTGCGACCATCGGGTCACCTATTGTGACCCCTACAGGGTTTAGAGTAGTTTCTTAAGCTCCGTTGCGTCAATGAAAAGTAGTACAGAACCTACTTTACAAAGTGTTATTGCCTATTCCGTAAAGGTATATATTCCCAAGAGTCTATTCCGTTTGTGCATTAGCACAGAACATGCTAACAGCACATGTGTAGCTGAGTTTACAGTTTTCATCTGTATATATACCCAGTTTCGTGAGATTGTATTTTAGTTTACAGTGCCCTGTTAGGAATCCTGTGATGATTCTAAGTTTTTACTGTGATAGGCCTGTACAATCCTGGTACCTCCTATTATTATATGTACCAATAAGTGGCTTGGATTGTGTTAATCCTGGTAAATCATCCCAGTAATCCAGTAAAAGCGTTGATACTTACCAGTAAAGTAAAAATATAGTTATTTAAAGAAAACCTTTGAAAAAATGTTAGTCAAAAAAAAAATTTTTAAGTAATGTGTTTTCCAATGAAAGGAGGAGTCATATTAAAATAAAAAAAAATATAAGGAAGCATAAATATTAAAAACAAATAGTAAAACTCTGTGCAGATACAATCTAGTAAATATTTGACATAAATTTTTAATCTTCATACTTCAACAATGTGGTTTCTTTTTTAAATATTAAATGATAAAATAAAAATAATTAACTTTTGTTGTATTTCAGTTAAACTGATACAACACAGGTACCAGGACATCATTTGTTCTTTGTCTTTTGTACTGCTCCTTCTCATCTTAAAAACATAATTATTGTATTTAATGTAATATTTATTGTTTTTCTTTTTTTAACAAAAATAAAATAAAAAATTTCCTTATATTTTGTTAGTTGTTTAGATGGAAGGGACGAATCTCAATGTAAGTCTTTCTGAATCAAAAATGTTGTTCCGTTTCTTTAAATAGATTTCAAAGATTTTTAGATATCTAGAGTGGTATATTTTTTCCCTGTCTATATGATTATTCTTAGAATTTATATAATTCGTGAACTGTGTCACGGAATCTGCGATAATATAAGAAGATGATAAAAGAACAAATTACAACTTTTGAAAATACAGTGAGATGCATCAGAGATTTATACCCTAAACCTACATAGGTGAAATCTTGAAGTATTGTGTTAGTAGTTTGAAATTCGAAATAATGGTCATATACCGAGTTTGATATCACTGGAGAAGTAAAAATAGTACTTATCATTGCGAAAATATTGAAATAGTCTGAAATGTGAAACAACTTCCATTATTTTGTTTTTCAAGAAATCAAATTCTTAAAAGTATAAAGAAGTTTTTACATTAAATACTTTATTCAGTAAGATTCATTATCTCATCTATGCTTGTATATCTGACATAAGACTAAAAAGATAAAATAACATTAGCGATTAGCGTAACTACTTTAGATTAGCGGCTCAGAGATTTATTCAGGCCATTTTAAGCCACTTACTTACGCATGGTCAGACCTCTATGCAAGCCAACGTCTATCTGGTAACATTATCTTCTTCAGATATCAGTTTTCTGTTTAGAGTATTGCCTCTATTGTGGTGCTGCATCTATT
Source organism: Teleopsis dalmanni (assembly GCF_002237135.1). NCBI lineage: Eukaryota > Metazoa > Arthropoda > Insecta > Diptera > Diopsidae > Teleopsis > Teleopsis dalmanni. Next base: position 34,984,311 of record NC_051846.1, read on the forward strand.
GAAGGTTACACTGGCATTACGGTACTTCTGCGCCTTAATGCTACTTCTAACAAAATTAGTTGAGCTTCAATGTGTCTTGAATTTTCTAAAACTTTTTTTTTATGTGTTGATTTTTTTGTTAAATATGACGCGTCTTATGATGAATATAAAACTATAAGAGTTCGAACACTAATGGAGAAACAACAACAAAAATTTGATTAATTTATTGTTAATTGTCTGACCATACAACGCTTTTTCGAGTATTGACCAGTACTTATCATCAGTGATCTTATAGAATATTCTCATTCTTATTTAATTACTTTGTAATCCGTATATAATTTGTTGGACTGTGAGTACCATGTTTAGAACACGTGTTTGTTAAATTAGAAACGATGAGTAATCATGTTTTTCTGCAAGTATATTATATATTTATATTGTATTATATTGTTTAACTTTTTTAAACTGTTTAAGTATATGAAAAATACTATTTATGAATTAAAAATTAAAAGGACAGATTCTCGGAATTAGTTTATAAGTGACATATATAAAATTTTGAAAGTAGCATTTAAATATATTAAAAACAAACTATTATATATGAATATATGTATTATTACATATATATCTGTTATATATATAATATATATATATATTATTACATATGTATTAAATAATATCTGTTATTATTATTAATTATTTGTTAGATAACTGAAACTGTTCGATTATTCATAACATTTCTATCCCTATTTCTTTCAATAATAATGGAAACTTTAAAATTCGATTACATGATTTTTAGAAATGCAATTTTAGCTTTTCTATTCTATTCTCTTCTATTCTATTTACTCTATACTTTTTTATTCAACTTATTTACAAATCCATGTTGATTTTATTGCTCAAAGAAACAATTTCATGGCTAATTATAATATTGTAAATATATGAACCCAGAGCTAAACAAATATTTATTAAGAACTTTAGGTGCATACATATATGCATATTCCCATAATTAAATTGAGTAAATAAACTTATTTATTTAAAGCAAATAAACTGAATAAAAGATTTAATGTACTGAAGATAAATATTAATGTACAATTAAAAAAAAATATTTATCTATTATTTTCATATTTTATTTAAAGTTGAACGTTAAAGTTTAAATGATATTAACTAAATTTATTTATTCACTCAACTCTTTATACTTTCTAATTACAGTGACTTTGTAAATTCGTTCCTTCCCCTGCATTAAAATGTTGCAACATGCAGTGGCGTACATATTATTGCTCACTTTTCAACAGAGCTTAATCAGCTCAACACCCACCGGTACAAATTTACTACAGCTGCAGAGCAGTAACTTGAATAGTAATACTAATAATAATAGCAACATTAATATAAACTTAAGTCCAAGTAACAGTAATAACGCCATAAGCCTCAATACTGGCAGCATAAGTAATAATCTGCTACCAAACAATGGCAATCCCCCAACGAATATAACCAGTATCAATACCAGCAACATTCCAGGCAGCACAAATAGTAACATTGAATTAACGGGCACGGTAAACAATGCGAATGCAAATATTACAAATAGCAACATAGTAACATTGCCAAAGGAGAAGTTGTATGATAAATGCACCGGACCTGGTGATCCGGGTCCATGTAAGCAATATATCTATAAATGGCGTTATGAACCCTTAACGAATGAATGCACGACTTTCATTTGGGGTGGCTGTGAGGGCAATCCACAAAATCGCTTCAACACGGAAGCAGAATGTCTTTTTCATTGCATTGGCGCGCCACGTAAGTGTTTACATTTTTAATTTTATTTACAATTTTAACATTTTTTCTTTATTTTTCCATTTACATTTCCATTTTTACTGTGTTTTCTTTACTTTTCATTAATTAATTTGCTTTCTTAATAACGCAGACACACTGCCACCATTTTTGCAAACAACGACACGAGAGCCAAGTACAACTGAATCGCCAGTGTTAGTGCCAGTATATACTGGTGCACCCACTTACCATGGAGATTCGGATACAAGTCCAGTGCCGTTCGAACAACGTGGACCTGAACTGACGTTTGCTGAAACAGGTCAGGAAAAAACATTCGTTTTTGCCAAAAATAATACTTTTATCCAAATGGATGGCGACATTATACAAACATTTCAATTAAGGTGAGTCAATGCCGAAGTAAATATGCAAAAAACTGATTAACTTATGCCGGTGACTTGCCAAAGGATTTCGACGTATTTCATTCCGTCAATTTGGTACCGTTTTAATGCATCCACTTATTTCAATTCTTTCTCATGCTGTCCTTTCAATTTGCAAAATGCACGTGAGGTGGCATATCAATTTACGTATGTAAAAAAGCAAACACCTTTGTACAATAGTTCCTTCCTTTCAAGGTGTACTGCTTAAGAAATCGAGAAAATTTAAATAAGATTTTCCCATTAAATCGACTTCAAAATGTTTGAAAAATGAATTTTTACTTGTAATATAATATTGATGAAGCTCTAGGAGTAAACATGTAGCTTTAGTTAAATTTATAAAATTTTAAAAAAAATTTTCCCACTTTCATCTCTTTTTCTATTCCAAGATAGATTTCTTGTTATAGGATAAAAATTTTTATTTAAAATTATTTATTTATTATATATTTTTATATATTATATATTATTTAATCATTAATTCTGAATACGTTTTATTTTATCGACACCCTTTTATATTTTCACCAGGCTTAGGTCATTTATTTAACACTTAAAAATTATAAAAAATTAAACTTATTAATTTATGTTAAAATTTTTTTTTTATTAAATTTTTAAAAACTAACTATATTACAAAAATTTTCTAAAAACAAAAAAACAATCTGTATTATAAATATTTTCTAAAAATATAATAAAAAAAATAAAATTAACAAAAATTAATAAGTGTAATTTTTTTATAATTTCTGCGTTAAATAAACGACCCAAACCCGATGAAAATCAAAAAAATTATTTATAAATATGTATATGTATAATATAATTAAAACATAGTTATAATATTTACTACATTTTTTATTGTCGCCGATTACTCTACTTCTCTACTTCTTCCTAAGGGCAAGTTGGTTTAATATTTAAATAATGAATAAATAATTCATATATATAAAATTATTATATAAATATAATAATATAGTAGTTAAGATATAATAAATATAAAAATTATTAATAAAATTATAGTCAATTCAATAATCATACAATATAATACATCATTATTTAAATAATGACCATTATATATTGTGCTATTTCAACCTACACATATGGTAATGCTTAGGAATTTAGCAGTTAGAAATAATTTTTAAATAACTCATAATTTTATTTTAATTTATTTTGTTATAAAATTTTATAATTTTATTATGTAGAATTTTTATTACTACTAAGTTTCTAAGCAATATGTATAGGTAAAAATTCGAGAATCAAAAAACCTCCAAACGTCCTCTTTATTAATTTATAATTTTTTTTATATATCTCTATCAGATTATTAAACTTTATAAAAATAGGATACTTTTTTTAAAACTAAACCCTAACTTTAAATCAGATTCGTTTATCCTTCTAACTAAACTCTACTTCAAATCAGATCCAATTGTATTTCTACTTATAAAATATTTAACATTTATATATCATTTATTTCCCATCCCTTAAAGCTAAATTGCTCAATTTTAGAAGTACTTGCATATGAGATATATTCATGTTTGCAAGACAAGCTCACTAATGTTTTCAATTTTCTTTAATACAGACTTTGCCGTGAAATTTCATTTCAATTTCGTACACGTCTACCGCACGGACTGCTTGTCTATCATAATGTAAAAAATCCAGATCGAATTGATTTGGATCCATATGCATTGTATGTTATCGTTGAGAAAGGTCAACTAAAGGTGGTGCATGTATTTGGAAAACATTCAACAAGTGTAACTGTAGGTGAAAGCTTAAACCGAGATGAATGGCATAGTGTAATGGTAAGTTCACTGTAGTTGAAGGTATCAACATCAAAAATCTTAATTAATTAAAATTTTGGAACACAATTTAATTTGGATTCGTAAAGTACTAACAACAACTGTTGTTGATGTACTGTCAGTTGGAGGTGGAGCACTAAACAAACATATATATAGAATCAATGCATGATTTATTACCCCTCAATGCATGGCAGTCTCGTCAGTAGTACCGCCACCACAACCACTTTGAGCAATCATCATCAATAATGTTTGATATGGTAGTAGATTTTTCATGATTTTCCTTGCCTTTCATTTAATCTTTTTACGTGTATTGTTACTTTTTTCCAAATAAAATTCTATTATACGTGCATCGTAGAAATGCTCCCGAATCGAAGTGGTCACTAAAACGCTTCTACAAAAAGGCAAATGTTCATATCAGCACGGATGTGTCTGTCTGTTCATTTCATTTTTGTGTGCACTCTGCACAGACATTAATCTACGAATTTGCGCATACAGTTTCAGAGTCATATCAAACTTTATCCTTATGCTTTGTAAGAGCATTTGAATCTATTTCTCTATAGTTGTGAGGGCGAATGTACGGTAACGCTATGTCAGAAATCCTTATGAACTTTTGTCATTGCATTTAATTTATTTTCAAATTTCAAACATTTGATTTGTTTTTACTGTGGGTACTGCGAAAATTTATCACTACTATACACTTACACACGCACATCCCTAATACTTCTTTGGTAACTACACAAAATCATTTATATACTGTAGTATACACAAGTACATGTATATAACAATTTTTATATACTTATATACACAGGTACGCATTGATGTCCATGGTGCAAGATTAATTGCACGTGTCGACAATAGTAAGGAGGAAGTCTATTTACAGGGTTTAAATCATGACACAAACTATGGTGTATCAACTAATCTGCCATCTGTGGTATTGGTGGGAGGTAAGTAACTACTTTCTTATTTTCACTGATACATGTGCTAAATTTAAAAAACATTTAATTTAAAATTTTAGACAAATTTTAAGAAAATAGAATAATATAGAAATAAAAATATAAATTTATAAAAAAATATTAAAAGTATGAACTCTAAAATGTTACTCATACGCAATGAGGTCTTCTTAAAAATTCACTTACCGCATAGCATAAACTGCATACACCGTTTGAAATATCTAAGCAACCATCTTATGATTTAAGTTATATTAACATAGAGTTTTTCTCCTTTTTTTATTTTTGTTTATTTTTTTTATATATATTATATTTATTTTGTTTTTATTACATTTAATATGAAAGAATTTTTATATATATTACTGTATATATAGTATATATAGTATATATATATATAGTATATGTATGTAAACAGTGAAGTATGCACTCAAACGAGTTTGCATGCAGAGGGCTAGCGGCGAGTATTGAGTACAAGAGAAGAGTAGTCGTCGATAAGCTGGTGAACTTGCAAGAGGTTAAGCGGACGTCTTTGCAAGAAGTTAAGCCGATGTTATATGTCAGTGGTATATATTTTTCGATTTAAATTGATTAAAATTTCATTGAAAAGTTTTGATATATTAATAAATAATTTCTAATTTTGTAAGCTTTGTGAAACTAGCTTTTGATATATTAATAAATAATTTCTAATTTTGTAAGCTTTGTGAAACCAGCTTTTGATATATTAATAAATAATTTTCTACATATATATAGTATATATAAATATATAGTATATATATATATATATATAGTATTATATAGTATATATAGTATATAGTATATAAAGTTTAGAATTTTTAATATTTTAACATTTTTTCATATATTAATTTAATAAATCAAAAGCTTGAAAATTTAGATGTATAAAAAATATTTTCTCTCAAATAAATTGATTGCACCATGAGATGTGAGGCAAGTGGCACCCCGTTTTGGAATCATACATTGTACACGTCGAATTTTAGTCATGCTTAGCGTTATCAATTAACGGTAACTGTATAACTATATAATACCATCATAAAGAGCATGTCGATCGACTTAAATCCAAATATAACAATTCTAGCATTATTTAGACCCATTATTGCTAAAGATGATTTCTTCACGATATATAGAGTCGCTCACGAAAATCTCTTTATACCTAATATATTATATTTGTGTGTTTCAAATGACTAAGTTGTTTAAGTTCTTGGATGAACTGAATTTAAAATGTCATAAAAGAGTCACAAGATAAAAAAAGAACTTGATTATAGGTAAAATCTGATTGTTTTGAATTTTTATCCATATTCTGGTTAGCAAAATCGATTTTTTCAGCAATAAGCATCTAAGTTTTATAGATAAGATAAGATAGATAAAATGGAATTGATTACAAATTCTCATTGCACTACATTTTTATCCATACTTTGGTTTACAATGGTTTTATTTTCAGTAAAAAGCTTACGAATTTTCAAACACAGCTATTTGCTTTACTGTGAATAATTAGCGTTATGGGTCGATTATGTAGATCAAAAACTTCACATAACATATTAAACATTAACCAAATAGATTCATTAGCTTCGTATAGAATATTAACAAGTAATTTGAACAGTGTAATTGACTATCTTTTCATAGTGATTTGACTAGTAATACTGAACTATAATCCAATTTTAATAAGAATTTAAAAATAAAAGCCATCATGAAATTTAGTACGTTTTTGATGAAGCTGTATATATTTAATATTTCACTTATATATTCCTTATTATTATCTTTTATACATTTTTATTTATTCTATATTTTATTGTATTTATTATGATGTTCCTATACATTATTAGAACATCAATTAATAAATACATACGACTAATTAATTTGAAGATACAGAGTTTCTCTAATTTATATTCCACAATAAAAAATTTTTCAATCATTAGTAATTGCAATTAAGTTCCTTTATAACAGGTTTTAGCTCAAGTCCAATACAAACACGTCTAGCATAAAATATTTATGTACCAGTTCCTTTGGTGACCGGCAACAGCAGTGCTTATAATCCAAATTCGTATACGACTTAACATCAGCTTAAAAGTGTCGATGTCCGATATAAGTCGACAATAGACAATAGACAATAGATCCAACTCATCCGACATGTAAATATGTATAAAAATATTTTTAGAAAAACATATGACGATCCCTTAGTTGATGTTCTACAACAGATACATGGTTTCTAGGAAACTCAAAATGGTTTGATCTTAGATGTGCAATTGCTTCAATGGTTGGAGAATTGTTCACCCAATATATACAGATCATTGCAACTAATAAGAGAGATAACTGAAAAAATTTATGGATGAATTCCAAAATTGCAAAAATTAATTCCATTATGTGCGCCTAAAATTTGTTTGATTCTTCTAAAACAAAGAAATAAATAAAAATTGATAATTATGTATGGATTTATATTATGTATATATTTCGTAATAAAACAAAGAAACGGAATTGTATTAAATATCATTACCTATTCCATTATGTGACGTTAGTACTATGTTATACTCACCAGAAAGTTGATGTAGTCTTCTATTTGTTATTATGCAGCACAGAACAAACATTCACTAGATATACTAAGTAAAAAGACGGTTCCAAGCGTAACATTTGTTTGGTAGATTCTGAACTTCATTTAAACAAAGTATAATATTGCAATAACAACTTTACTTCCTATAATCGTTACAACTGTTTATTAGTAATATTTATACATACGCTAAATTTAAAAGCTACATACGTTCTTCAAAAAATTTTAAACACTACTTAAATTTTTTTAAACAAATTTAATTACAATATAAAAGTCATGCAGATACGTTTTTTTAAATATTAACTAGCTTACTAAGTTATGAAATTTATAAAACTTGTTTCTATTTATAAAAAATATGGTTCATACTTAAGAAAACTAACATACATAATATTTTTTAGCTAGATTTTTATATAGCTAAAAAGTCTTTTTGAATGCATGTTCTTCTGAATTTTTCAAAAAGTTTTGGGAGTCTTACATCCAACCATTTATTTCTTGTGTGAGATGTTGTAGAGTGAATTGATGAATAGCGTACCCTTATACATAAGAATGGACTTAAAAAAGCCAAACTTACGATACAACCGGAACTTTTTCCAGTACCAGTAAACACGATTTGGAGGGGCTCTGTTAGAGCAGGCCCAAACTGGCTTTATGTATCTCTAATAGTCCAATGTTCGGTATGGATCCATATTATTTTAGATATTTTTTCCTTATTTTTTTGGATCAGCTTTTGATATTCCAAAATTAGAATATCAATTCTAATGTTTTATTTTTTGCGATATGTAATGCAATCTAATATATAAGTTAGTGTGAGACTTGAACTCACTAAAGTCACCTCAAAATCCAAAAATTAGCTCTTTTGGGATCACCTATTTGATATTTTGTCAAGAGAACATCCCGAGCACAAAGTTCAAACATCTGTTTTTTATTGTTATCTATTCTATTGACTCCATTTTGTCGTCTGAATATTTTGAATTGGCAGAATCAAATGAAACCAATCTGTTACTCAAATAATACATCAACTTCTTCTCTTTCCTCATTAAGTATCAAATGTAGTGAACTCATTATAAGTCAAAAGATGGGGAATAATATACCCTTTTTGACATATTTCTTAATACCCATATTTGCATCAATAGCATTAATATGATTCATCGACTGATGCGCGACCAGATGCTCACACCTTTAAGAACTAACTAGTTCCATTTATATTTATATAGATGACACATGCAGTTCAACAAAATATATATGGACTATAAACTAATTAAATATGAAATCGACCATTTGGAACAGCGTTGTACGGTCAGCCAAATAAATTAATAAAAATTTTGTTGTTATTTCTTCATTACTGTTCGAACACTTCTATTTATATAAAGTTTTCTTAAAAATTAAAGCATCTTATGTTAAGCTATAAATGTACTCAAATATATAACATACTTAAAACTGTTAACATTGTTTTAGAAAATCTAAAAAAATACTTTGATTCCAGTAAAATATAGTATAGTATTTTATTTTAAACTATTGTATTTCATATGTGTTTTTAACACATATACATAGAATTTGCTACACATATATAAAAATATTTTCTTTAATATTTTTCTAAAATGTTTTAATGTGATCTTAGCGTGTTTCATATTTTCATTCAATTTGTATTCTTCGAGGTTTTGCAATACATGTGGCACGCTATGATTGCATTAGCAGTTCAATCTCGATGTATAGTATCTATAGAAGTGCTGCATAGTTGTTGTTGCCGTTCAAAAATTGCTGCTGATGCTGCAATTGTTATTTAACCAAAACTTCCGAACTTAAGCATTATTGCGTATGTGTACGCGTATCAAATGCAAAATGAATTTCAATTTAGGTGTCAATTCTGTACCGACTTCTACTCATTTTCCATTGAATTTTGCACCTTTGTGTCAGGACTTGCTCGCAGATGTGTTGTAGGTGTGCTTTCATATTTGTGGGTGAATTGAATGCATTCTTTGTGCATGCGTTTGAAAATGTTTGTCCATAAATTCGAATGCAATTCAATTTTCTCTGAAATATATCAATACTCGAACGGAATATTTAAAAAATAACTTTTCAGTTTGCCGAATAGAAAACTTTATGAGAAGTTGCTTATATTTTCTGAAAAGTCCTTGTAGGTGATTGATATTTTCAAATTTGTTAGTAAAGAATAGCAGTTTATTTTCCTATATTACTGTAAATTGAATTCTCTTTGTACAAAATATTTTAAAAAATATTGCTTTATTAAGGGCTAACTTTATATTGTCGACCTAAACAGGCATACATATTCTAAGTATTATTTTAAAAATATCAAATATTATAAAAAATATTAAAAGAGATAATAATTAAAATTTATAATTAAATTAAAATTCAATTTAAATATATTTGTAAAAAAAAAATGATATTTGTATATAAAATGATAAAAACACCTTAATTAATTTCCATTTTGTTTTGTCATGCAGTGCGTATGAGTAACATTTTATGTTGCTGTCTTAAAACAAAATAATTCGTCTGAAATTGTTTATTTAATGAATATAAATTATTTTTACTTTGCTTACCTTTATTCATATGAGATATATTTTTAATTTATTTTACTTTTATTTTCTATCTTTCTATTCTATTTAAAATTTAATTAATCTTCATTATGGCGGTCATTTCATTCTAATGTCACATAAAACAACAACTACTGCAACAAAAACAATGAACCTGTTACAAACAAACAATACATGGTTAAATTTTTGAAATTTATTCAACAACAAAAAATAAATAAAAATATAAAATAACAAATTTCTTAAACAATAAAATCCCATGATGACACCATAATGTACCGCACCACATTCGAAAAATGTTTGCATTGTTATTTGTGTACTAACAAAAGGACTGTCCTCTGAGGAAAAACTGCATGGCGTCAAGTACATAATCGAATCATTTGTTGGTTGTATACGCAATGTTGTGCTCCGCTCGGGTAAAGCAGCATCCGATTTGCTGCCCATAACACCACTGGTGGCCACAAAGCATGAAAATGTAAACGAGGGCTGTTCCGATAAATGTTATTCAAGACATAATTTGTGTTTTGTTGGTTCAAGATGTATTAATCACTACTCTGGCATATCGTGCGACTGTTTCGGTACACACTATGAGGGCGAGCACTGCGATATTTACAGTAAGTATTTAATATTGAGTACTTAAAATAAAATGAAACAATATATTAATATAAATAAAATATATCAGTAATATATTCTTATATGAATTTGAAATATTAGATAGAAATGCAGAGCTTTACAACAAGTTTAGGGCTTATATTTTAATATGCCCTAACTATATTAATTATAAAATTTGAGTTATGATTGTGTTTATTTATTTATTTACCAATTTGTTTAATTTAGAATTGCATTTTCTCAAATCAAATATAATACATTTTTCATCAGGAAGATATGCTGTGCTTCAAAGCAGAGTTTAGAATCGGAATTTTTTCCGTTCCGGTTTTTGTTACGGTTCAAAACAAAAAAAATCGGTCTGTTCCGATTTTCGTTCCGACAAAAATATCGGTTTTTTCGGTATTCATTTTTTACTTCGGTTCCGGTTCTAAGATCCTATTTTTTCCTGTTTCGATTTTCGTTCCGTTTCAAAACAAGAAAAAAAATATATCGGTTCGATTCCGATTTTTACTCCGACAAAAATATTGGTTTTTTTTCAGTTTTTGATTGGATTCCGGTTCGAAACATTGCTTTAAAGTGTACTTTTATAAAATCATCTAACTTTTTTATTATCAGAGTTCAACAGAGCTCTCATTAGAGTATATCATCCAAATATTCACAAACGCTATTGACACTAACTCTCATTTGATCAAGCAAAGAAGTGAAAAAAATGTGATTTGTTGATTTTATTAAAAGTCTTAAAGTCTGCCTGAAAATCACTAGATTTATTTAATTGATTAAAAAAAACAAGAATTTTTAGTTAGTTAGTTGTGTTGAAGGGAGGAACGAGTCCTCCCCAATTAGCTAAAAAACCGTTTTGAATCCACAAATCTCGTAATAGTGGGTAGTAGAGGAAGTCAAGCTAGAACCAGTCATAAGCATTTATAAAAGCAAGAATCTGGCCAATGCTAATGCCGAGTTTGTTGAAGAAAAGGGTTGTCAGAAATTTAAGCTTAGTTCTGGCCAAACTTGGACATAGACACATCAGGTGTTCTAGTGTCCTTTCTTTGAGAGCTGTAGACATGCATTGCAAGAGATATCACAGAGTAGGCCAAGTCTAACTCCATGTTGTCCTATGGTCCAATGCCTAGTAAAGACAGATATTAACCTAGATAACTCTGATTTGCTTCTGTGTATTAGGTCAGACGTTCTGCATTTAATATAGATTGGCCATGTAGCCCTGACCTGACTGCTAAGGTGCCAAGGGTCCACTCACTATTTGCCTGTCGCAAAAAATGGTCATAAATCAGCCTAAGACCGTAGCTGACAGGGGTAGAGATTGAAATAGGGTCATGCCCCACAATATTAAAATGCCCGGAAACCCAAACTACTGTTACCTTGGACCTCTCACTTAGTGCGTTGATAAATTCCTTACATTTTTGCACTAATTTGAATGACATACAGATAAGGCTTTAATAGTTGCCTCGTTGGCAGTTGGAATGTAAACTTCTTTTCCGTAAAAGTTCATGTTTAAAGCAAGAGCACGCGTTTTAAGGATGGTGAAAATTTTTGCCTGATATATTGAGGTGGAATCTAAAAGATGGTATGATTTACTAATCATTAGTTCCGTAGAAAATAGCCCTGCTCCAATGCTTTTATCCATCTTAGAACCGTTGGTATAGATTGCTGTCTTTCCTTAAGAATTTTTAGCTCGATTAAAAATCAAATTTTCTCATTTCAAAATATTTTTACTATGTCTTTCTTTTCTATTTGCGATAGAATTTCTACCAGAAGATAAAAAAATTTTGTAATTTTAATTCCAATGTATTATTTTAACACATCAACATATTTTAATATTTATTTGTTTTCAAATTTTCCATATCCATTTCTATTTACGAAAAATCGTATAAATCAGTTATTTAGATTCGATTAATTGATAAGGCTTCACTAAAATTTATCCGAAAATGTATTTTTGTGCATTTAAATTTAATTGTCAATTTCGTTGCGTTATCGAACACATTCGACCAATTTAACCATTCATTTTTATTGCATTAATGCAAGCCAGCAAATGTACTGGACAAAAAAAAAAGAATTTACCAAATTTGCCAGTCGTAAAAGCTTGACATGCAATATATTTGATATTAGACAGTACAATAAACCTCTCCGCCCATTACTCTACTGAAATTGCATATGTTTATTTAAGTCATTATGCATTTAAATACATACAAACCCATGGTATGTATAATGAAAACGTAACGGGTATTTGTAAAATTTACTGCGGCATTTTGTTTGAAAATTATGTCCAATTCACGCTTTAAATTTGAAATCTAAAATGAAATTTGACACAAGCCAATAAAAGTAACACAAACCAGAACGAAGCAATTATCAAATTTCTATATTCAACAAAATGAAAAATATTGCTCAAACGATTTCATTCACAAACAAATTCATAAAATCTAACTCGCAAAGTCAAATACGAAAATGAATTGACAATGCATTTATACTCGTAAGTAATTACATACAATTTTATAAAATCATATAACTATAACTGCATATATGCAGCAGCTACACTGTAATGTATATATTTCATCTGAGCATGGAAGTATACAGATATATAGTTATATATATATTATCCGCTTATCGCAATTACAGGCACAAATTGCTGAAAATTTTACGCATTTTTGACACGACATACACGACCAACAAAACAAATGCAGAAATGCTGCGCTGGTAACAACATTAGACAGGAAACATCACTATTAAGCGGAAGTGGTTGTTGCATACACGAACATATACTTAGACAAACAAACGGGACATCATCATCATCATCAAAAAGACACTTGCGCCAGTCACTACACTACGCCATGTGCTAGTGACTATGTCGAAGGATTTCAATTTTGAACTGCAGTTGGAATAAATGCAGAAGCAGCAACATTTTTGCATCGCCACCCACCCACACAGGAGCTACAAGGCTATTGTCCATATTTCCATACTCATAGCACATGTCCTCGTTTGCACCATTTTGTGCATAATTGTTCCTTTTTACTATTTTAATTTTTTCGGACATTAAATTTGCTATGTGAATCAACGGGAAAATCTCATGTTGACGTGCGTCGCCGGCAGGACGAAAATGGTTCCTTTTTTATACTTGAATTTTGTGCATTTTTTTCAAATATATTTCACTTAAATTTATTTATTTATATACACTTTACATGCCGGTGTTGTGAGTTTCCATTTGTGCATGAACATTCAATTAAACTCCATTTACTAACGTGTTAATTTTCAATTAAAGGGGAAATGTATGAGAATGCATTAAAATTTGATTTCCATTTAATAAATAGTTTAAAATTTTAACAAAAAGCTGAAACTGGAAATATTTAAAATAATAGAAGTACGTACAATGCGAATTTTAACTTTAATAGTTAAAAGCAGACTACCTGCTGCTCAAAAAGTATCCGGATTTTGTTGTTTCTTAACTACTCCTTAAGTAATAGAACTTTTTCAAAAATTATGTTGGTATACCTTTCTTGACATATGGTACAAATTTGAGCGCCATCTATTAATTAGTTTGTTCACAGTAAATATTACAGCTATTTTACATGATTTGACAAAAATGTCGTTTGATACGATAGGATTAAAGGGTTAAATAATTTTAACAGTTATGAATTTCATGATTTTTATAAACTTATTATTAAAAAAGAAAAATCGTGTTTCCCTTATTTTTTCTTAATATAAAAGGATCGATTTTTTTAATATATAGATCAATATCATTATGTATAAAAAAAATATTTATAGGAAACATTTAATTTATACAATTAAATATAATATCTAAAAAATTATGTATAATATTTTATTAAATTGGAGTTCCGAATTTACTTTTAAGGTGAAAATGTCTAGGTTGTTAAACGTAAATGTGTATTTTTGATATAATCAACTGAAAATAAGGAATGGCCTTTAACAACATAAATAATTAATATGATAAAATAAATAAAATACTAATAAAAATATTAAAAAGATAAATAGACAGAAATTGCACAAAGTCAGCCTCCGAGCACAAAGTCAGGACCTCAACATTGATCCCATCAAAAAATTCATAAAAAATAGAGTCCTGAAATTATTTGCGAAAACTGACAGACTTACCCACACCGTGTTAACAAATCTCAGAATGATTACAGGCTCCTCGGAGAGGTATACAGATCTGAGATCAATTATTGCTTAGTCTGATGAAGTGATAAACAATAATACAGTCAAGGCATAAAGAGTGGTTTTGAAAATACCTCGAGTTAAGAAAGAGTGAAAGTGTTTAAGTGCACTGGCTCAAATAGCTACAACATAATAATATATAAATAAATAATAAATATTTTTTTATTTTTTGGAAATATATCGTAATAAGTCGACAATAAATTCTTTTTTACTACTTGCCATGTAAAGTACAGATCAACCTGTTTTTATGCGATCTTTTTTGTGCAATTTTTTGTGTCATTTTCTTTGTGCGCCTTTTTGGTGCGATTTTTTGTGCGATATTTTTGTACGATATTTTTATGCGGTCCCTCTCCATTGCACAAAAACAGATTTGACTGTATTGCTCATATATAATCCTATTGTACTCACGTCTACAATAATGTCAATAATATAACGATTATACCTAATATAATATTAATAGTTTTAAAAACAAAATATTTTTTAATTTTAATTTTTTTAATGTTTGACACATTATTATACAATAAATCCAAAATTATAAAAAAAGAGAAAATAATTAACAAAAAATAATAAATTTATATATATTAATTTTACATAAAAAACACGAATTTATTAATTTTTTGGTTAAATTATTCGTTTTGGTTTAGTATAACCCCACAAAAATATCACAATGAAGGATATGTATAAAGTTTCATCGTTGATGCATTTACAATATTTGCAACATCGCCAAAGGCTCAGAAATGTGGTACCTCGAGTAGATACAAGCTCGCCAAAGGTGCGTTTAACAAACATAAGAGAAGCTTCCAATTTAATAGGAATGAAAGAAGCACTGGCAAATAATATAAAAATGATAAAGCAAATTATAACAATTACGGCTGATCCTGATTTGAGAACATTTAATCAGCGTAAAATACCTATTATGAATAATCGTGAACATATTGATATGAAACTTAAGATGCTCGACAAGGAGAATTACAAATTTGGTTGCAGATTATTAAATGCAAAACCCTTCGTTGAAACAAGACATTATGGTAGATTTAAATATGCGGATAAACCGAAAGATACAAGCAATCAAATCAAAATACCAGAAAGAATTTTTAATGCTTACGCTAAAATAGTATCTGAAAAAAGTTTGCCTCTTTTGAAACACCTTTTAAGGCCCATCATATATTTTGATTTAGCAGTAGAAGATATAAGTGAACAAAGTCCCACACCATTAGGCCGTGTGAAAATTCAACTATGCACTGAAGCTTGTCCTTCTGTGGTTCTTCAATTTGTGCGTATTTTTGCTCATCATAAATCCAAGGCAATTAAATTTTTACGTATATTTTCAACATTGTGGGTTGAAGGTGAAATGAAAGTAGAAAATGCACCATCAAAACTAGAAAAAAGTAAATTGCTTTTTAATAACGATATTATCGATCACCAAACTACTGAAGGTGTATTGTCTTTTTCAAAAAAAATATATAAACGTTTCCAAAATAATTTACTCAATTTTGCTATCAGTTTTCGAGAAATTTCCGCTGACAAATGTGATCGCATGGCCATTGGCGTTGTTATACAGGGCATGCCCGCAATAAAAGGTCTACAGGCTTTCGGTACAACGCATGGAAGCACTCGAAGTACACCTGTGATTTTAAATTGTGGGGTTGAATAGGGAATTACTGATAAATAGAGATTATACTAAATACGCAAAGTTGAGAGTTAAGCACAAATTTTTTTCTATTTTGGAAAAACATTTTGAACTTAATTTTTGAAACTTTGTGTATTTAGTATTTTTTCATAGTTTTTTCCACACGAGTAGCTAAATTCTCTGTTCATTCAAATTTTTTGTGAAATACTACTAGTTTTTTATATATTTAGTTGGGGTGTTTAAAATTTTTTGTTATTGTCCTACACTATATCAAATCATTTAGATTTTTTAATTTCAAATAATAAATTTGGGGTGTTTTTTGGCTCATTTTTATTATATTTAAAAAATTTTGTGGTGTTTAAATTTATTATCAAACTTTTAAGTACTTTTTTTAAATAAATTTAAATTATTTATTTAAAGTATTTGCTACTCTTTTCGTATAATATTCTATCCAAAAAAAAAGTTATAATAAAATTAATTATCTTGCTCGCAAATCTATAATAATATGATACAATAATAATTTATATTAAATAATTAATTAACATTATATAATAATAGATAATATATTTATTTAATAATATATAATATATTTATATAATAAATTAAAATATATTTGTATAATAATACATAATACAGTCACAATAATCCAACACTCAGTATCCTAAAAATACAGCGAAATTTGATAAACACAGGCATATACAAAGACATCAGATCCATCATATTATAAAGCCCCGTAAAACCCCGTATTTAGTGTGACTTAAAACTGTCCACAGATAAAATAGAGTAAAGGAGCTGATTCACCAACTCAGACATCTGAATATCTGATTATCAATACAGAAAGCTTCGATATAATTTTAAGACAGGTTTCGAAAAGTAGTGAACTATAATAACAAAAATTCCTTTTATATTAACTTAATTAATTTTTGGCTGACCATATAGCTGTTTTGAGTATTACCAAATACCCATCATCAGCGATCTTAGAATTATTTCTAATATTTAATTATTTGTAAATAATTTCTTGTGACTGCAAGCACAAAGGGTTGAACTCATGCTCTGCCAAATTTGAAATTCAGGGTCAGTGTTCGTTAGCCAACTGAACCGAAGCTGTACTTGTTACTGTACTTTGTTAATTTGCTGTTTAATTTAATTATAAAAAAAAATGAGACTAGATTAGAACAACGTAATATTATATACAAGTTAATAAAATATCATAATTTTGTAACATTATTATTTGTGTAAAGACTTTTATTTTGTATTACATAAATTTTCATATTAATCATTAATGGATTATATTATGTTATTTGAATATTTTTTAAAGCGATGAAATCAAAAAATATTCAAATAGCACAAAACAATCGCAATAATTTTAAATGTATCCACATTTAGTAACAATGATATTTTTTTTCATAACTCCATTTTTGGAACCTATTTCCTTAATGACATCCAAAAATCTCAAACCTTTTTTAACCAAACCAAAAGGTACGCGGTAGCCATTTAAAACTTTCAACGGTTTAAAACTAATCGTAAAATTTATAAATCCAGGTGGAAACCCATCCAAAAAACATTTAGCAAAAGATAAAACACCAGGTCCAACTCCATGATTAATGCAATACTTTTGATGCATATAACCTGGTTTGGATAAAATGTCGTTATTCGATTTTATTTCAGCTTCAAACCAAAGGTGTGGAAATGTACGCAGAAAGCTTATCTGTTCAAATGAATTATATGTACACATACGAACAAACTGCAATACAATTTCAGGACAAGCTTCAGTAAAAAGTTCTATAACTATACGTCCAATTGGTCGTACATTCTGCATGTATAGATCGAAGAAAATGTTTGGACGTAACAATTTTTTCAACAATGTTTCATCATATGGCCAAATAAAGGATCTGTATTTAGTAATGATGTCGTTATGTACATTTGGTATTATTTCCTTTTTTTTTGAATTGAAACGTTCAATGTTAACCAAGGTTGATCTTATTTCGGCAGATGATTTAGCTTTCAATAATCTACAACCAAGTTTATAGTTTTCATGCTCAATTTCGCGCAATTTCATATACGAGTGCTTTAGATGAGTCTTTGAAAATCTTGCATCTTTACGGGGGTTAAAAGCTTCTACATACGTTGGTGCCGAAAGTATCCGTTGCACCATTTTCGTATTCTCACGACGTATATCATTTGCTCTCTCAACGTCTACACGCAACTTTTTAGAATTAAGTACTGCCGCTACTCTGACTTTATTTGGACGATTATCGATTAAACTGAGTTGTTTCTGTCTAAGTTTATTCTTTTCGAACATCGAACGGTTATAATCCCAACCCATTTTGGAATATTGGAGGTGCTTTCAATTAAAAATAAAACAAATAATTTCGACACCTTTAAGTTAATAAACTTGAAAAATTTTCAATAAAAGAAACAATTGCGTAAATTACTCCAGTTTGATTAAATATATAATTTAGATATAAAAAATTATATTCAATTACATATATTTTTTTACAAATAAAACGTCAAAAATTTCTTTGGTAAATTGAAAATAACTTTTGAAAATTATAACGAATATAAAATAACAACGGAAGAAGCTAGTTTTGATTTTGCTCCAACTTACATAGAGCATTTTGTTATAAATCAATTATTTACTATTTGTACATTATATACTCCAAATTATTTTTTGAGGTACCCTTAGTTTAAGAAATGTTAAGTAGTTGTTTCTTTTTTGAGCAATGAAATTTTCTTTATTGTGGCCTGACACTGTCACGATAGAATACAGCTCCTTTTCTGTTGGCTAATTTTGATCGCTTTTCTTTGATTTTTTTTTTGTTTATACGATCCAATAGTGTGGAGTAGACCGTTGAATTAATCTTTACACCAAACTGAAGCAGTTCGATAAAAAGAACATAACATTGTTTGTCGTCAATCTAGGCTCTGAAGTCGTATGTGGATAGTCCATCATCGATTGCATTAGAAGTTCTCATATGAAATCCACAGTAAGAATTTAAAAATAATTCGAATTCAATTTTAAAACCGTTTCACTGTGAGTCAGAAAATCAAATTCCTTGTTTCTAATTGAAATGGTATCCAAATATCTATCATGTTTGAATTATTTCGGCATATTTTTGCAGCACAACTGCCTTCACAAAAAATTTAATCCGAAATATCACCGACTAACCATACAGCTCCATCGAATATTATCAAATATCAATTATCAATGTTTTTGGAGTTATTTCTTATATTTAGTTATTTGTTATTTTTGGAGTTTCCAAGTACCAAGGTATAAATTCCTTCCCTGCCAAATTAAGGGCTCAGAGGCGGTGTTCATTATTCAACTGACCCAAAATCGTACTTGAGTTGAATGTTTCAACTTAGAATTTTATTAATTTACAGTGAAATTTGTTCATATTATAACAAATCACAAACTGTTTATATAATATAACAGAAATTTATATTATATTTCTAAATATTTATTGTTTGCTGGTTTATATTACAAAGAAATCATAAATCAGCTGTAGAATAATTGACATTTAATATAAATATAATTGCTTTTCTACCATGTACTGATGTCCTACCATTCGATCTGGAAGTTGAGTACCTTTTGTTTTCTTCTGGTTTAATTGTAAGTTATATTAATTAAACCAGATTAATATAATATTATTTAATAATAGCTGATTAATATTAATTAGTTATTAAGTTAATTAATTATTACAAAGTTTCTATATTTTTATTCAAAACTGATTCAACTATTAATCATTTTTTTATTTCATGAATGTTGAAAATCACAACAGTTTTTCTGATTTGTCTGATTTGTACATTTAAAATCCAATAAAATAATTTGAATTTGCGTTAACTGCGGTTATGACACGTGTATATCCAGGAGCACTTCAGATTTTAATTCAATTTTTTTTTTATGTTCAGAATATATTACTTTTTCTGTCATTTCATGTATATTTCTTTTGCACATATTACAGCTGCAACAATCATGACTTTACGTGGCGCAAGTTATGTTTCCTATAGGATTTACGATTGGAAGGATCGCGTACACTCGTCCACAACGCGCATCAGCCTTATGTTTCGCACACAATTTGATGATTCGGCACTGTTCTATGCCAGTGGTGAGTCTCTGAAGCATCAATTTATTGCCGCCTCAATTAAAAATCAATCGATTTATGTGGAAATGGATTTTGGCGATAACGTTTTGTCTACCGTACTAACTGACGAACTGACACGTAGTTATTGGCACAATTTAACCATTTACCATGAACATCGAACAGTGCGCATCATACTCGACCAGCAAATGAAAATACTCGAAATACCAGCAACGTCAAGTGCAAATTTACTTTTCGATCCGGAAATTTATTTTGGCGGTGGTCCAGATCTGAATAAAAAGAAAGGACTAGCTTCGCATAACAATTTTGTTGGAAGCCTAAAATACGTTTACTACAATGATGTGTCCATATTGTATGAACTGCAACGGGGCAATCCGAAAGTTCACTATCATGGTAAGTTGAATTCAGTAACGTTATGCACTAAAGTAAACAGTTTATGTTTAGCTCACATTGAATTTGCTCCATTTGTGTGTTTTAGTGTGTTAATGTGTTACTGCTTCTATGCCACTAATTTCCAACCTTTTTTTTCTTTACTCTCCTGAAATCGAAATCAATAAATTTTCAAATGAACTCAATTTCAATTAAATTCCAAATTTGTTGCTTACTACTTACCACAGTAAATATCAACAACAAATATCGGCAACAGCAACATAATTTATGCGTTGTAAATCTAACATATAGGTATACTAATGCACTACTTACACTCTTAAGCATATGCAATTAGAGTATGCACTTTAATATAATTTAATGCAAAACGTTATAAGTATGAGTGTACAATATGCCTTCGACAAACTAATAAATCTAATAAATTCAATAAATTCTACTTTATTAACAATGACGTAGCATATTTGACTCAATAATAATTTTAGGCAGCTACACACACACACACACACACACACACTTACGAATTCACACAAAAGCATCGAGGCATACTTTAATAATTCTAACTGCAAATATATTTCTCACTCCGGTTGTAGGTGTACTTGAAGCGGAATTTCAGGAGAATGAGGTGCATGTCATACCCATAACATATCCTTTTGCGACATCTCACATTTGGTGGCCCATAAATCACGCCGAAGAATTTAATATTAAATTCGATTTCCGCAGTAGTCGCACAGCGGCTGTGTTGGCTTATAGCGATGTGACAACATCGGCCGGAAATGGTTTCTGGGAGGTAAGTTTTTTATTTGCAGTTGTCATAGCACTAAAAGCAGTCATTCTATGTGGAATTCAGTTTATATTTGTCATGTGATTATGCCATATTCAGTGTGCAATGACTTCAAAAATATTATATGTAATATTGTTGATTTGAAAGAACTAACGATATATATTTATATGAATAAATATGACAAGACCTTTTGTATAAAAAATATTACAAAAATTGGCTAATATACTTTATAATGTATCATAATCTATTTCTTAAAAAAAATTTAAAATTTTTAACAACAAAATTGAGAGGTTTTTTTAAGCAATTTTAAACCCAAACGACACTTTTATTCGTCAATTATTATTTTGTTGCTAGCATTGTTATTGCTGCGTTGTTGACGTTTTGTTATTTCATTTTGCTCTTTCTTTCACATCGTATACATTTGAGTTGAGTTGAGTGATGACTGAATTAAGAAACGCAAGCCTCTTGCATTACGCACGATACAATGCAATATTAAAACCGAAATTAACAAAACAAATTTAATTAATTTTATTATTAATATTTTGCTCATTGTTTTACATTCGAGTTGAGTTGAGTGATGACTGAATTAAGAAATGCAAGTCTCTTGGAGTACTTGCGATGCAATATTAAAACCAAGTTTAATTAATCTTATTATTAATTAGTTTCTGTTTACGTTGATTGCATCTTGATATGTTGGTTCGCTACAGGTATACCTAATTAATTGCAATCCATATAATAGCTTATCTATATAATCCATATAATTTTTTACACATATATGAAATACTCAATATTGTTAATTCGTAGCTATTTTTAATTCAATTGTACTAATTTTAAAGTCTCACGTATTGAGCATTTTGCACCAATGTACTTTAATTTATAAAAATTCTAGGATTCTTTTCTAATATTTTATAAGATGTTTTCTGACATATAGAGAGTTTTGCACCAACTTCGGGAAGTTAAACCACAGAAGCTATTGTCGGAGAGGGGCAAAAAATCTTATGGAATGGGATCACAAAACGACTTAGGTCCTCTTAGGTCCTTCGATTCTCGGATGTTGTTATTGAGTTAAAGCTAAATTAGCTTCCATTCGTTATGTGTTTATAACTGTCAATCATCAATTTAATCTTTTCTTCATTTTATACTCTAAAAGACACTTTTATATATTAAGTAATTTATATTATTTATTAATATTATATTGGTCTTTAACGTCCGTTTTGACGAAAGTAACTAAATTCTTAATATAAAATATTGGCTTCGATAGAGAGATTTATATCGAACAGTAGTGAAATTGCAACAACAAAGGTTTTTTATTATTTTTAATTACTTGAATTTTTTGCTGGTCATACATCTGTTCCGAGTAATGCCAAGTACTCATCATCAATGATCTTGGAATTATTTCTTGTGTTTAATTATTTCCAAATAGTTTTGTGAGAGTGCAAGTACCAAGAGTTGAACTCGTATCTTGCCAAATTTAAAAGAGTTAGTAATCATTAGCCAACTGACCCAAAGCTGTGCTTGAATTGTATATTTGAGCTTGAAGTTTTGTTATTTATAAATATTATTATTTTTCCGGACACCTACAAAAGTGGTTAAATGGATTTTTTGGGTTACAGTATAGAAGTGCAGTAAAAACATTTATTTAATTTATACCGCATGTTTACTTAAATAGACGTATATAATAAAAAAAAATTAAAGATATTTAGCATAAAAAAGTTATTTCAACGAATCTGGATAATATTAAAATTTATCTTTGAATTTTTACTAAAATGAATAACCGTAACCATGTAAGAACATCATTTTTGAAAGCAATTTTTATTCCCAAGTAAATTAATCAACGTTGCTTTTGTTTTGGAAATGTCTGCTAAAACTTATTCCTTATCTAAAAGTCACTTGTTTAGCTCAAATGAAACGCACTTAGTTTATCTACTATCAATTAACAAACTACATTCTCTGGGTACTTTGAACTAAATTGATTCCAATTGTACTAAATTGGCATACTACTGTCAAAACTGCTAGTACTGGGCAATTGTATTTGTAAGATATTCATACTTTTAGTATGCAAATAATAATAAAATTACTGAAGACTCTTGACACAGTAAGGAAAACGGAAATTGTTTTTAACAAATTTCATTTGGCATTTCACCAACAATCATGGTCAATAAATGTGAAATCATTGTAAATTTAATTTGCTAAAATGAAGTCAGACGCACACAAATCTTCATCTTTATTACAAACACTTGTCTGATTGCTGGTTTGTATATGTGTATGTGTATCTATGTGCGTCATGTGTACACCCGCACATCCTTACACAATCTTTGTACGTGGCTAGCTGCATACTGGTACTACACTGACATCCTTCCTGTCAATTCGGTCCATTATGATCCTTGACTTGATTGAACAAATAATGTCACTTGTATTTGTACAATGGACCGAAGTGTCTATAAAAGCAAATATTTTCATTTTTATTGTTGATATTTTGTTTTTTGATTTTTTTTTTGTTGGTTTGTTATTGTAGTATGTTGCTTGTTATTGTTGCTGGCAGTTTGTCAGTTGCTAATGTTGCTGGCTGTGTTATTATGGATGCTGTTATTATTTGGCATTCTTCATTTGATATGCAAATGCATACCAGTAACTTTATTTACACAATTTATTCCATTTACGGTTAATATTAATAAAATAAATAGCGTCGTCAATTAAATAAACATTCCGAATGCTGTTTTCAGTTAATAAAAACTTTAGTTAAGTAATATTTTATTTCTTTTTTTACTTATATACGTTATTTAAAAAATATTAACATATTTTGCAAATAATAATATGCTTAATTTTTTTTTAAATTGCTATTATTTAATAAATTTTTAACTATTAAAAAAATTTAATAGAGTAATGCTATTTTTTTTTAATTATCAAATTCTAATTTATTCAACATATTACGTTATGTATATACTATACATATAAATATATACATATATTAGAAATTAATAAATATTATAAATCACTAAAAGTTTATAAAAATATTAGGGGAATTCGTTCTTACTAATAATATACATGCTTCTATAATAACTTGTACAACTAAATTATAGCTATTCATATTAGCTACTCATTAAATTATTATTTCACTTTAAAAGTGTGTTAGCTGGCACTTTGGCTTTTGCCTATATTTATGTATAATATAAGTATTCACAGCAATATATATATTAATGAAGTTTAGAGGTTTAGTTCGCAATTGCACAAATTTCAGTTTAGTAGAGCACTTCTTATACAGTGATATTTTCAATGTATGACCAAATTACTTTATTAATTGATTTTTTAAACAGGTTTTTCGTAAACTATAACAAAGAGTAGTGAACTATAACAACAAACATTCATTTTATATTATTTTAATTAATTGAATTTTTAGTTGACCATACAGCTGTTTTGAGTATTACCAAATACCCATCATCAGCAGTGCTGGAAATAATTCTTGTATTTAATTATTCGTAAATAATTTTTTAATACTGCAAGTACCAGGTATCGAAATTGTGTCACGCATAATTTGAAGTCCAGAGTCAGCGCACCTTAACCAACTAACCCAAAGCCGTACTTAACTCCACATTTTTCTGGAGTTTTGTTAATTTGCTGTGAAATTTTTATTAACAAATTCACTTGCTGTGTTACACATTCTTCAATCTTCTCTTAATTATGTCTTACTATATACTTATTATATTACTTACTATAGGTGAGTAAATTAAGCATATTTTGATTCGCTGATTGCAGCGCCTGTTCAGCAGATATCCTTCTGTTCCCCATTCATACCGATTATTTGCTATTTTTAATACCACGTTCCTCCTTATTAATTGTTATGAATAAGTCTAGTTTCGTCATGCTGAGTTGGTGTAATTTCATAGCTGTTTTGTTCTTACCGATAAGTACACCCACGGGATGTCAGGACAACACTTTTCTAAAATTCTTCTGCTTTTTCTAGCTAGCAGAGTAATCATAAAGGCAATTTCTAATTGTTTCTTTTTTATGTGAAGTAAAAACCAAATGGCTTAATTAAAATTACTATTTCATGCAATGTAAGAGTTATTTAATATACATCCGCAGTTAATTTTTTTACTTTTGTTAATAGTTGGAAAAGCAAAATATAATTTTTAATGCCATTCAATAGTAACTTACATTATTTCCAAATCATATACTATACTACTGAATTTTTAAGTACGTATTTAGTCGAAAGTTAAAAGCAAAATACATGAAATTGCAGAACATAAACTCAGTTTTGCATTTTACTCTTATATCTATAGTGTATATATTGCATCTTTACCACAAGGATTCACTATCATAAATAAACATGCAACTGTAGATGTCTAAGGAAGCAAATATTTCATGTGCAAATTCCCAATTGGAAGAATAAGTTGTTCTTTAGACGGAACTTATAAAGCTTACCAAAATTATTAACAGTTTCCATCGATTCCATTCATTAAAGAAAATCAAATTTAAAGCTTATATACTAGCATATCTCTGCCTAAAGCAAGTAATTGCAGTCATTAAGTATGAAAATTATGATATACAAAAATTTAAAAATGGTTTTTATAAATTATTTTGAAGTGAAATACTGTGAAAAGTCTCAAAATGATAGAGATGGCAACCAAAAAAAATAATCAATTGGTTATCATAAACAACTGTCAGAAGCACTTTCACTACATACGTTCTCTTCATACATATGAAAACTTTCAAATTTACGGCAATGCACATTTAACTGCTCATACATTTTTAAGTGCACTTTCCTTTTACTTTGGAATCGTATAATTCTGACTGCAATAAAGTCCATTTAAGTCGTCACATAATATTTGGCTTTGTGGTTTTTATATGCAGTCAGATATGCAAAATAGCTCAATCTTACCTACTAGTATATGCAAGCAATAAGGAATTTACTGAACTTATTTTTATATGTATACTAAAATATAAAAGAAATCAAATTGATTTCGACAGATGTCATATTACTTTAACTGCATATAATACTCTTGAATGCTGTTTTAATGTTTGCAACGAGAAAGAAATTTGTAACTCATACGCCGCGTTGTCCTATTTCTTTTAGGAAAGAAATAAGTTTTTAATTGTTATTCAAGTAGTTTTAAACTTTTTAATTTGATACGTTTTGCAAATGCATGTAATTTTGTAAAGAGATACGAATATTTAATTAAAAGTTTTCGTTGATATTTTTTCTTAAAATTCTTTTTTTTTAGTCATCATTATCTTTGTTTTACTTCAAGAATTTTTTACATTATGCAAAAGAAGTTTTCTCACCATTGTAGAATTGTTGATATGAGAATATTTTTAAAAGTTTTTTCCTTAATTTAAAATATATGTAAAATGATACTTATTATTTTATTAAAACTGTTAAGTAAATCAGGAAAAAACTTTTTTCTCATTTATATTTCCGCCATTAAAAATACGTTATATATGTTGTCTTGCACTAATAATAATGGAACTTACTATTTTCAAATATAAGTAAATTCGTCCTTAAAAACTATAGAAGTTACAACATTATTCCATATATATAAAAACAAAATACTACTTGAACCAAAGCAGCAAGACACTGGATACTATATTTCTATTGAAATTGCCAAGCATGTTAAATGTTTTAAAGAAGTAATTAATTTTTGTAAATTAATTGTTGAAATTTAAGATTATATACGATATAATTTGCAGAACACTTACAAAAAACTTACACGCTAGTTTCGTTATCATCATCACTTTGCGACACAACCAAAATTTTATATCACCTTCCTGTACAATCTTGCTCAACCATCTGTAATTAAAACCTTTCTGAGAAACTAGAAAAACCAAGAGAGATGATTAACGTATTATTAATCACACTTTCTGTTTGCAATATAATCACGCTAGTTTCGTTATCATCATCACTTTGCGTCACAACCAAAATTTTATATCACCTTCCTGTACAATCTTGCTCAACCATCTGTAATTAAAATCTCTCTGAGAATCTAGAAATACCAAGAGAGATGTACGTATGTTTGATCACACTCTCTGTTTGATATTTGCTAGACTGTAGTCAAAAATATATTTCTGTAGGCTAGTCATATCCATTATACAAAGTATGCTATAAAAATTTTTCATTTTGTCGGCTTAATTATTACATTGTAAAGAGTAGTCTTCATATTTGTCATGATTGCACAGCAAATATTCCTAAAAGCTATTATTTATAAATATTAGCAGCTAGTCCTTGTCAGGAGATATCATTGCCAAATTTCAGTGCCAGAAGTTGCAATCAGTCTTATCACAGTTTTGTGGGTACACAATTTGATTGTCGTTATAAACCCAGTGTCAAGTACGATCCAGCTGGCAACACTACGACATATAAACAATAGAAGTAAAAGAAGACCACGAACGAAGAAGAAGAGAGCGGGATCAGCAGGGATGTATGGTGGTTGTGCTTGAAATTAAACGGTTTCTTTTTATTATTAAACTAAAGTGTTAAGATGCGCTGAGATATCTCCACCATACAGCTAGGTGATAGTAGATTTACTAATTTTAAGTTGATTTAAATATCTTTCATTTGGCGCTGTAATGCCATGTTAAATATTTTGTCTAATACTATTGTTAAAAGTAATGTACACACCCACGTACTTGAAGCTAACAGTTTCATGTACTTATCATGTACTTTATTGTTTCTTTATAAAGAGATGTCAGACTCACATTCAAGTATGAATACAAAATTTATTTAGAAATAATTAAATATAAGAAATTTTCCCCAAAAAGATGATGGTGGGAATTTGGCAACAATTGAAGCAGCTACACGGTCACCAAAAATAAATATTTTGTTGTTATGATTCACTACTGTTCAAAAGCCTTTATAATGAAAATTAGTTTCTATTAAAAAAATACTTTTTCTTGCCAATTTTGCTTTAAAAAATCATATTAAATAATTATAAAAATTAAGGCTATCCTTTGCTCTTAGATGGTGTTCTTTTTCCAGTATTAAATAATGCTTTAAATATGTTTATATACTGAAGAAATATTTAGCATGTATAAAATATATATTTATTTCATTCGTCTCTTGAAAAAAGTTGCGTAAAATTAATTTTAATAATACTGTTTAAAATATTTATTGAAAATATTCATTTAAATATCATTTTCATATAAATATTTCAGTTGACTTAATTAAGGCATTTATACATTTTATAATTGCTATCTATTTGCTTTAATTTCATCATTAATTTCTAGTTATTCTTCTTAATTCATTTCACAATTATTTAAAATGCAAAATACTTTTAATTCAATTTTGTTGCAAATTTTATTATTTAAACTATTTTTTTTATTTATTTTTCATATATTTGCAACCAAACTTTATGCACCGCAACTTCATGCGATATCCGCAAACGTGCGTTATACTTCCGCCTGCATAAAAACATTACAAAATGGTGTTATCAATAACGGAAATATTAAACTAAATAATAAACACACATATGACAACGGAAATTAAAATTTTTCGAAAATTATTTTTAAACAAAAAATAAAACAAATTTGAATAAAATTATTCGTTTGGTTTTGCACATTTCAACTGCAAACTGTTAATGTGCCGCAAATTGCAGATACGCCTAACTTCCGATAAGTTGAGTTTTGATTTGATACCTGACGTTACGAACAACGTAACACATGCAACTGTCATCAAAATTAGTCGGGCAACCTCCTGGCATTCGGTTGAGCTAGACTACAAGGCGGGAGAAATTAAATTCACTGTTGATTACCATCACACGCTAAGTCAAATGTTCGGACTCACCTTTAATATTGGCGATAAGGTAATTATCGGCAGCAGTTTAAAATCAGCTGCGTCTGGTTTAGTGGGTTGCATACGTGATATTGAAATCAATGGACACCTAATTGAACCACGTCAAATTATGAAAACAGAACGTGTGGTCGGTGAAGTCGCTCTAGATAACTGCAATTATATTGATCCATGCAAACGACCGAATACCTGTGAGCATGGTGGAACTTGTCACGTTAAAGATGATCGTGTTACTTGCGACTGTCAAGGTATTGGTTATGTGGGTAAAAACTGTCACTTCACTGAACACCGCAAAACGTGTGAGGAATTGGCTTTGTTGGGGTATACTAAGTCCGATGTTTACCTAATTGATATCGATGGCAATGGTGTCTATCCACCTGTGCATGTCAAGTGCGATTTTCAAAGTTTGGAAAATGCTACAAAAACAATCGTCGAACACAATTTACCAAGTCAGGTTGATGTACGTTCAACGCTTGATAGTGATTTTAGTTTTAATATTCGTTATCGTGAATTCCCACCAGAAATGTTACAGGAATTAATATCGCACTCACTGTATTGCACACAGTATATTAAGTATGACTGTTATAAGGCACAGTTGGAATTACATTCGGCTACCTGGTTTACTTCATCCTTTAAAAATCACACTGTTGATTTTCTAGGGAACGTTAAAAGGTGAGTACACAAATAATTTTATTTTTCATTATTGATAATAAACGAATGGAATAATATATGATGTTTTCATCAATGCCTAAAATGTGCTTCTTAATTAACATAATAAATGAAACAAATAGAACAACTTCTGAGAATAAAAATATTCATTTCGAAAGCATAGAATATTTATATTTTGAATAAGATAAGATATTTTGGATAAGATATCTTGATTTTTATCACAATATCATTATGAGGCAAAAGGGTTCCCCCTAACTTACAACAATGTCAAAATTTTTACAAACATATGTATAATGCACCTTAATGATTTGCCTTATATGATATCTCTAAAGTCAATTCAATTTTAAAATACATAATATTATGATAAGGAAATACTCCACTCAATACCGGAGTATGAATTCATTTACGAACTTAAAAAAAACTAAAACGACTTTTTAGATATAGTTGCTTTGCATCAATATGAAATGCATAAATGGATTTAAATATTATAATTATTTTATTATAAATATTGGTCCAGAGCCCTTATGCGGGGTAACAAATAGCTTCACAAATAGCTTATTATGTGAATTGGAGAAACAACATCTACTTGAACACTGGAGAGCCCAAACAGGCATGCGACATTCAAAAAGATTAATTGATGCTGATCACATCAAAGTTGATGCTATCCGTGACCTTAGCAGAAAGGATATTAAAATATACACTGAACTTCTTACAGTCTTACTGTAGACTTAATTACCACATGAAGAATATAGGTGTGGTAGAAAGTGACTCCTGTTGACTCTGTTATGAGGAGAAAGAAACATCAGAACATGTTCTATGCAACTGCCAAGCGGTGGGAAGACGTAGACTCGATTACCTTGGAAGCGGGATCTTAGTCCCAAATCAAATCAAATCAAATTGCTTAAATCAGCAATTACAAAATTTATAAAAAGTCTAAAACTGTCCCAGTAGGGCCTTTAGGTGCACAATAGATCTTTTAGGTCGGGGTGCTTTCATAGCCTATTACTTAAATAAAAAAAAATTATAAATATTATAATTCATTTTATTTGTCGACTGTTTTTATTTGCTATAATCAATAAAAACTGAATTTTTATCAGTTTAAGGTTTTGATGCTACATTAAATCGTATTTATACTCCATGAACCTCGTTATTAAGTGAATATAGGTTTTCGTCTGTATTTATTTCCTAATATCTATAGAGATCATATAAGAAAATTAAGATATTTTTTGTGACTTGAACTTGTTTTTGTAAATACAATGAACCTAATTTATTCATAGAAATAAGTCATCTCATATATTATCTTGTAGTATTAAGCATCTGAGTGGACATTTGACTTTAACAAAATTAAAATAGGCTCACATTTATTATTATTCAACTTACGCCATATGTTCATTCAATTCTTCAAAAACTTACTTTACAAAATCTTATTAATATCTTTCTAATGCAAACTCTTGGGTTTTTTTAAACGTTGTGATAATGTAACAAAAGTACACATTAAGATAATATTTTTGAACTATGCTTATACGTAAAATTATAAAAGATAACATAACGAAAGTCATTTCCTTTTGACTCTAATAGTATACGTGAAATAATATTTGAGTAACAATGTATCTCTAAAGCTGAACTAAAATCTTTCCATTTTACTTCCTAATAAACACTTATTAAATCTTAAATATATTTAATTACATTACTGCACTTGTAATGCCTTTTATTCTCCAATATACGAGTATATGTTGAATTTGTTTACAATGGACTCAATCAACATTGCATACTAATTGCACTGTTGATTTTAATGCCAATGGAACGCTTGCAAGGAACATTAAATGCATTTGGAATCATTAAACTTACTTGCCACTTAGTTGCGTAAATTTGGTTTGTCCAGTTGTAAATAGTGAAACTGTCATATTTGTGAGGAAGTCATGCTTGGTTCAAATCACTTGAGTGGACAATGTATGTCCTATATTTGGGTTACATCTACTCAACTACACTTGCAGACTCCAAATGTTAACAATGTTGCAAACATGAATGATTTCTATTCCAACAATTTGGTATCGCACAACAACAACAATAACAACAACTCAAGTGCAACAATAGTAGCAACAAGAAGAAGTTGACACTTGACAGCAAGAATATAAATTTTGTTGTGAAATATTAGGAAATGACTTGATTGGATACAAATATGCTAAGTACAAAATATTATGACTGATTTATTTGCATACATGGGAGATCTACGATGACCGATGATGAGCTGATGAAATTTGTAGAATGAATTCAAATTTGAAACAATGATGAATATTTAAATTTATTTCATGTGTGCTATCACAAGTTCTCTATACTTTATAATTAAATTGTAGTTAAATATTTTGCCTTTATTTTTTCTTATCTATAAATATATATTTCCTTATAGATATAAATATATTCAATTAATTATAAATTTAAGCACCTAAAAATGTTAACTCAATATTTAGTTTCAGTTTTCTTAAAGCTGTACAGTATGAAAAACTATATATGTAAATATCTTAGCAATGTTAACAGTATTTGCAGATCCAATATCTTGTTTTCGAGTAATTCTTCATCTTTCTAATTTCCTACATCCACTAAATCAATCCTTTTCACCCTTTTCATTCATATATTTCTTAGTCTTTATCCAATTCGTAGCCATTTATTTTCTTGTCAATGTTTGCATTTATAAACAATAAACGCATGAATCGTTTTCGTTTTGTGTATTATTAAATTTTACTCAAATTGTGCCTAAACTGTCCTCAGCTTAGTGAACAAATGGGCTATGGCAAGATAACCAACGAATATTTTTGTAGTCTCCATTTGCAGTCATTGGTCAATCTTTAGTCATTCAAAATTTGACAGCTGCCGAGAATTTTGCTCTGCTGTACACTCATATATATACATATATAGACAAAAACAATAACATATATATAAATACATACTTCGATTTATACACTCAAGAAAAAAAGAGGTGTTTTTAATGGACCGCATCTGTTATTTCATATGATTCTACATTATCAATAAAATTATAAAAATGAAACTTAAAATAATATATATCCCCTGGCATATGAACATAAGATAGATAAGAATAAGATAGACATAAGATAGACTGACCTAACATAGTGTCCTTACATTACTTTTTCAATTTCTGAAAATGTAGAACCTTTCAGGCAAAACTGACAAGCCATTCAACATGATTATCATTTCTTTAACCCAAATAACATAAACTCTCACTATTCTTTTATATATTCAAAAAAACAAATCGTTCTCTTCTTACATCTACGAATCAGACACACTTTCGTGTCCTCCATACACCAATTCTCTGCTAGTGGTCAAGTACTTTGCCTCTACAGTAGTTTCATATCATCTCATTATATCCTTCCTATCACATCTTTTCTAATCATTTCGATCTTAATATTCCTTCATATCATCTAGAACTTTTGTGTCACCCATACATCAACTCTCTACAAACGCTTAACAACCGTGCCTCTCCAATAGTCTCATATCACTTCCTCATATCCTTGATTCCTGCGGCATCTTTTGTAATCAAACTTTTCGTCGCAACTTTTTGTTAAAACAAATTAAACTAATTTAGTAGATGAAAGATAGGTCATCAATTGGTACTCTCTGCGTATTTTCAATAACGATAATTTTTCAAAACTTTATTAAAAAAATGTTTTAATATTATATTATTATAGGTGACCGAATATTGGTATTAAGATATGAGGTGAAAATTTATAGTATTCTGATTGGAAATTACAAATACTTTATTTTTTATTTACTTACTTACTCATTTGGTCATAACAACCCGTTACCAGATTTTGGCCTGACGCAGCATGGCTCTCTAGGTTTCTCTGCTGCGTGCGGGTCTTCTCTATTAAAGATAGTACGTCGTCAAATTAATCACTCCATGGGAGACACGGTCTACCTCTACGCTTTCTTCCTTCAACTACTGCTTCAAACACATTTTTCACTAAACCATCTTCATCCATTTTCGTAACATGTTAATTCGCTGAATTATATCAATGTTGTGATAAAGCTCGTACAGCTTGAGGTTCATTCGGATGCGAGACAAAGATCTTACAAAGAAGATCTTTTATATTTTCTTATAAAAGATATAAAAATTACAAATACTTTATTCCTATAAGTCCATTTAGCAGTTTATATGTTGCGCTCGATGTGAAACCCCTCTCTTGAACCTCTTAACTGTCCTTTTGGGAAAAATGTTTTAATCATAGACATATCATATCCCACTCTTATATCTTTTTTACATATTTCAATAAGATTTTAGTTTAATAACATATTGTCACTTCTTTTTCGACAGAATATTACTTATACTTATCAATAATATCAATAAGAACAGAACTTTTTATCCTTCAACTATAGAAACTTAATATTTGTTTTATTCTTATTACTTTAATTTTATTATAACATTTACAAATTTCTATTATCTTATTCAAAAATTTGTTTTTTTTTTTTTGAGTATAAAATCTGTACAATTTCATTTTTTCATAACTAATTTTTTCTGTTTGTATAAATCTTATTTTTTCAATTTTCGCTCAAAGTTGTTTTTTATTCTTTTTAACTGTGCTCCCTTTCTAGAGGTGCTTGTCCCTGCTCCGTCAACAAAACATGTGTGGACCCAAATCAATCATGCAACTGTGATGTAAAGGAAAATAAATGGCACTCAGACGAAGGATACTACACAGAACCACATAGTTTAGGCATAACAAATATGTTTTTCCTGCAACAAAAAGATTTGGATGAGGAAGCACAGGGACGCATAACATTAGGACCATTAGAGTGTGTCGAAACAAGTATGTAGCAATCATGTTTTTCCAATAAAAAAAATCACAGAAGTAATTAAAAAAATTGTATTAATGTATTAATCATTTTATATATATAATATTTATTTTATTTATTTTTAATAATATACCATCAGATACACAAAAATATGTCGTGACTTTTACCACCTCACAGTCTTACATCGAAGTGCCCGGTTGGCGTAAAGGCGATATTGCGTTTTCGTTCCGTACAACAGGTGAAAAAGCCATATTGCTTTTTCAACCGCCTATTCGACCATATTATCCTTCATTTATGGTCGCACTTACCGGTGACTATCAGTTGACATTCAACTTTACACTAAGCACTGGCACTACACGTGAATTGGTGATAAACTCACGTCGCAAGTTAAACGGTGGTGAATGGCATAAAATATGGATTGATTACAATGAGTATCATGTACGTTTCATGATAAATACAGACTCTCAAATGGTTGACCTACTGCCAGAGGAGGAGTTCGGCCCATTTGAAGGTAGCATGTATATTGGCGGCGCAACAGCGTAAGTAAAATATTATTTTTTTTATTAAAAAACAAACTTATGAGTGCTTACGGAACTTTTACTGAATTTTGAAATTTTTTTATTTCTTAGTCCAATTATTGACAGTTATTAACAATAATAGCATTATTCAAATCTTGTTTGTAGAATTGGTTCAAATTGCACTTCTATCAATTAGGAGGTCATGAATCACCTCCTAATTATTTTGCCATCAGTTGATTGTGATTAAGCAAATTCCTAACGCATAGTACATATTATCCGTTATCTATCTAATAAAACCTAATAAGTATCCTATTATCTGTTTTAAAAATATGACACGAAATATAATACATCCAGATATCAGAAGAACGCCACTAATGGAATACTAATCTGCAAATAAGTTTTAAAGGTATCTCTTTTATACGGATGTATGGTATGTGAGACAGCAGTCAAATTTACTCTCATAAGTGAACTTAAAATCAATTCACATCATCTTATTCCCAATTTCAAGGTTGCTTTAATCTCTACGACTAGAAGCAGTCATACTTAATTCCGTATTCCAGTAAAACGTGAATGGTGATCTTAAATGACACTGTGCACCACTAGCTCAATTGAATTGAAAAACATATCAAATCCGTTTAATATCGCAAAAAGTTTCAGATATAGTTATTTCTTATTGCTCCATAATTTAATATTAAAAACGATAACTCGATCATCAAATTTGAATCACACAATAATTACCAAAAGTGTGATTCTTATAAGGTATGCCAACGATATTCATATTGTTAGTTAAAGTACATAACCTATTTCATCCAATGAAACCAATGGGTTGTGTGAAAAATAGAACAAAACTCTCTGTCAGCAAAGAAATTTTCTGATCGTTTCAGAACTCACGCCACTGTTGACAACAATAACTCCGAAATTTTGAAAGACTTTAAAAACATTAAAACTAATGACTGCTTAGATATTCCACAAAAACTCACATTTATCAATATCTTCAACTGCGGGCAAAGTAACCAATTAAAAATTTAACTGTGCTCTCTACTGTTATATGGTATTGAAGATGGAACAATAACCAACATTGATGAGAAGGCATGAGAAGCATTCACAAGAAAGGTTATTTGGACAATCAATGCCTCAGTAGAAAATATCGATTTAGATGGAACGATGAATTATGTGAGCTATACCACAACATTAACAAAGTTAAAATTATTAAAATTCAATGAAGTCGCTAGCTTAGACTTTGTGTACGAGTAGGTAGAAAATGTTTTAGGTGGAAAACTTCTTAAATCGGTATTCATAAAAGAAAAAAGCGATAAAAAAAGTACTCATCTTTGTTCAAATAATGAGTTGACAAATCATCTAACGACACTCAGTATTATTAATTGAAGATAGCAAGCTACTCTGCAGATTGTTTTATGGCGGCTATCCAATGCGGTCAAACATGGTGCACGGCTTTTAAGTGTAGCTAAATTAGTCAGTTTCACAGATTTACTTAGAGAGAAAGTGATTTAGTTAGAGACTCTCTTTAAAAACATAATAAATCTACTTATTATAGGCTTCTAAATCATTGTAATATGTTACAGACGAAGATGAACGCCATTAGGGAAATTATTGCTTGTCTGAAAATGGATTATATATTTAATGGAAACATATACATACTTTTAAACAGTCAAACTGCTTTAAAGCCCTTGAGTCCAATACATTTAGGACGGTTTTTGACTACTACAGGAGTCTCTATTCTGAATCATACAGATATTTTCGACAATTGCTAGAAAGCTAGAAAGAATGCTTCAGGTAATCGTTTCGAATACCTAAACAATCTGATCATAACGATAACATCATGCAAACTGTTACTGAGGTCTTTCTGTGCCGAACTTTTTAATAAAAGCTGGAAAGATTCAACGATATGTATGCAAATTAGCCACATTCCAGTAAAATGAAATTTAATACTGTCATTGAAATGCACTGTGGAAATATCAATCTTGTTGTAGGTTTACTTACTGCAAATTAAGAAACCAAGCTTGAAGATTAGTTTCAATTGTATCTGTTGCCGTTGTGAAGAGGACGATGTAAGTACCTCTCATCTGAATTGTTTGCGCCCAGCATATGCGCTGCGCTGCCTTACTACTCTAGGTGCTTCCTTTTCTAAGAATTTTGGTGAACTAAAACACCTTCCTTTAAAAAGCATTTTAAGCTTTGTAAAAGGTTCAAGATGGTTTTAAACGTAAACTGTAACACAATTGACCAATAAGCCAAAGTGGATTCCTTTGAATCGAAGGTACAACCTAAACTAACCTACTATTTGAGATAAATAGTTCCGTTAGTGGAATTCTATAAAAGCTTTAAAGATATAAATTATTCATCATTATTTAATATGGGAAAGTAAAAGAGTTAACAGTCCACTAGCAGTTAAGTACAATAAAGGAGTTTTATAGCTCTTTTTAATTCTCGTCGTACAATCGTCGTGCCTACTGCATGTTTATTTGTATTTAACTTATTATTAAAGTCTATATTTGTTATTGGAATTTATTTTTAAATTAACAATATCTAATTTGGAATGATAACATTATGCATTAATATTTTATTGAGCTACTTAACATAAGCAAATTGTATTGTGTGCAATTGAACTTTACACAAACTTGAATTAATTAGTTCATTGAATATTGGCAATTGGCAAGTAAAATAGAGTTTCACGTGCCAATAAAATTAATTTACAAGCAAATAATTTATATTTGCTTTTTAATACACGAAATTCTTTCACTTAACATAAAATCGAACTTATAAATTATTTGAAATCTTGCCAATATAATTCTCATTAAAATTTATTAAGTACGATTAAAATAATTTATATATATAACAAAATAATTTATTTCAAATTTAAACAAATTTTTTCAATAATTACGATTGATTTAATTACACGATACATAGATAATAACAATATAAATTTCTGATATATTTTAAATGTGGTCGTATATAATTTTAATCCGTTTTCAACTTGAAGTTTAATTATTTTAATAACAACTTTTAAATGAATAGCAAAACAATGCATTGATATAGCAATCCTTGCTCATTCATACCAAAAACAGAAATATTTTAGACTAATTTGGACTCGTACAATAATGAAATTGGCCAATCGTGCAAATTAAACAACATTGATTTAATGGTAATTATTGGCGCCATTGTTTCAGAGCCGGAACAGCTGAAAAGCATAGAAGACACAACAGCGCTCGGGGAAGGACTAGCACATAAACTAATTGGTACTGGAATTAATGATTTCATTTTTGTTGTATTTTAAATATGTTTACATGATTGTTAAATGCCAATTGAATTGCATTGTTTGCAGCATCATTTACTAGTACAATAAGGCCTGCTTACCACACTTGCATTACAACATTACAACATTACAGTATACCATACCATACCATACTAGTGATTTCCAGATATAAAACTAAAATAACAAAAATAACAGACAGGCAGGCAGGCAGGCAGGCCAACATTCAGGCAGGCATTTAAAATGAGGCAAACAAAACGAGAATGAAATTAACAGAAAATAAAAAATACTGGTAGGGGGAGCTATACGACAACCGACAAATTGATCTCAACCGATTTGGCAGTTGCTGTCACAGCATGAAAATGTTTAATTGCTTGTGATGGTATTAAATAAATTTTTAATGGATTCGCACTTTTCATGTTTACAGGCTTTAAAGGCATTTTGTGCGCACCAAGTACTTTTTTGTCCTTTCATTTCTTTATGGTCGGTTCACTTCCATTTTTTGCAGTGTCTATACTATAGACTCTATAGTAGCAAGTGTAAATAGAGGAGGAGAAAAAAAATGTTTAAACGACACCCAACAATATGGGTTCCACAATATGAATATGCACACAAAATGGCGCTGTTGCACGAATCACACCAACACCAACACCAACATAAAAACAGGATGCACGCTCTGTCGTATAAGCATTTTTCGTCTGCGTTCCCTGATTGCAAGGCTTTGAAGCTTAAGTGCCTGACTTTTGCTTGCTTAAGCTGAAATTTACCGAAAATATGTCCTGAAATAAAGAAATTATGCTAATTTTGGCAATGCACGTTTTAGTTTTTTGCTTAAGGCTATAAAAAGATTAAACATTTGTTTTATGATTTAAATTACACATGATTTAAACTGCGCTTAGTCTTAAAGCTAAATTATGCAAATTTGCCTTAAGAACACAATTTAATGCAATATTTGCCTGACTTGTGAACGTTTTCGTATTTCCTCCAGAAGATGCATGCACTAGTGTGTGTTTAAATCCAAATAATTTCTAAAGAAAACCAATATTCTTTCATGGAAAACATAAACGTTTACATTTAAAGAGTTTCGTATGAATATAATATGAAGTTTGCCTTAAAATTTGAAGGCAATAAAAAGTTAAGTTTTACATCTATGAGCTTTCTAAGAAACATAGACAATTTTTATAATTTTGTTTAGCATGGCAGTCTTCATATTGTTTTACTCATACGACAAAAATTAACTCTAACGCAGAATACGTTTCTTAACATTGTGGCATAAATACAAAAGGTGACCCCTTAGTCCAGGTACGTGATTAGGTTAAGTGGAAGAAGAAACGAATTCCCAATTAGCGAAGAGAGCTGTTTTGATTTCTTTACTCATAATTGTGGATAGAACGAAAAGCATACTAGAACAGAAAGGTGATTTCTTCAACCAAGAACACAGGTAGATGAAGTGAAAAAAGAAACGAATTCTGCTCAATTAACTAAGAAAGCTGTTTTGATTCCGTTCATCCTAATTATGGGAAGAAAGTTGGGCATTTAAGAACCAATCAAACGCATTAACAAATGCAAGTATCTGTCGAACAATTATGTTGAAAATATCAGTATCCGAATGTGTTAAAGTTTTGGACGCCCAATAGCTAAAGCCTGGTTCTGAATAAACTTGGACATAAACACAACATGTTGTACGGTGCCTCATTTTATAGCGTTTGTAAACATGTAATACAATTGCTTCAACAGTATAAACCAAGCCCAACACCATGCTATCTTTTAGTCCAGCGTTTCGTTTGGACAGATATTAATCTAGATACTTCAGATTATATTCAGAGGTTCTAGATTTGGAGCATAGTAGTCATATAACTTTTAACCTGACTACTCAGGAAATATGAGTTTAATTCTTATATCACTGTCGCAAAACATTGCCGTAAATAACCTTAAGCCTGCAGGCGGCAAAAGCAGAGATTGAAACGGGAGATTCCAAAAGTTTAGAACGTGAGCACCATGTTTAGTTAATTTATCTACACGCTCATTCCCTGCAATATTATATTGTCCGGAAACCAAACTAAAGCTAACTTGGAGCTACTCTTTAGGACATTACTACTTATCATCTACATTCGTGTAATAATTTAATTAAGTATGGATAATATAGACTTAATTTTCATTAAAGTCATGTTAACAGTAAGAGAACTGTTCTCGGGATTGTAAAAATTTCTACCTGTAATATTGAAGTTGAGTCAAAGAGGCGATAGGATTTACTAGTCCCTTATCCGCCTTTAAACCGTCTGTGAAAATTGCCATCTTCTCTTCTCTTTGTAGTGCACAAAGTCTTAAAGCAGCCATTTAAATAATGTCAATGAGTAGTACGTGGAGCATAACATTGAGCGCAGTAATGGGGCACAATCTTAATGCCCTCAATATTCCCACGAAAGCTGATCTTTGCAATCTGGTTAGCATTTAAACAATATACTATTTACTCAGCCAAAGACACTAAACAAAGTATCCGTATCGTCGAACAACGATTGTGTATAACGAGAGGATGAGTCTTTTAAGTAGTCTTATATCATTTATTCTTACAGTATAACCAAACTATTTAATATTCCTGTTTTTTAGCTAGTGTAAAACTTTTATGTTATGCATATCTTATTATTTCGTATCTTATTCCATCTCATGAATAACTATGAATCTCAAACACAGAAAATTTTGTTCTTAATCTATAATTGATGATACAATCACAAAATACCTGCAAAGTTTCTATACACTTGGTATGATATCTTGACCCTCAATGCGTCATTAAGATTGGATTAGTTCTCCATTTTTTTCCGAGGCACTGTGACCCACACATCATTCATCTATCTATGACAAAGCCTTATATTCTTATCTTATTATTTTTAAATTCTATTGGATAGCTCATATCAGTCATTATTTTATCTAATTCGATCCACGTTGTCAACGTGCATAAAACCGTAGATTTAGTTTTTGATATTTTATATATAAAAGTAGTAAACCATTTAAACAAAATATAGGAAGTCAATCAAACAAAAAGAAAGAGATATGTATAAAAAAGTCTAGATTTAAAGTGTAAACAGAGTTTTTAAGTAGTTATTTTAGTTTAAAATTTTCTGAACTTCTATCCATCTTAAAGAGCAACAACTAACTTCTTGCCAAAATTTTATTTAAAGCAAAGTTAAACTTTTTAAGAAACAAATTTTTGTCCGTTTTCTTAACACTTAAACATGTTACGGAAACATATTTTCTGCGCTTTTATATTCACTTTGAACTGACATATCCACGAGGACGTCCATATCCCCCAAAACCCATGCACTTCTTCCTACACGAATGTACAGTATGTCTTTGAATGCATACTTTACGGCGTGTAGATATGTGTAAATTGTGTTTCCGAAACTTCAATGCCTCAGAAAGTTTAAGCTACAAATTTTATTGGTCCATTCATGATTAAAATGAACAAAAACAAGAAACAAAGAAAAAATAACCAAGAAAAATTGAAAAAATTGAATTGAAAGGAAAGCGTATACACATAGCAACTTTGACCAACTTTATTTCAACCGGAAACAGGAAGACGTCAACGTTAAAGTTTGTACCAGTTTCCACAACTGACTTTTACAAAAGTTGCGCTCAACTATTGCAACTGCTGCAGCTGCTGCATTTTATTTGCATAAACCATTGTAGGTTTAACTAGTAAAAGTTTATCGTCCCCCCTTGCATTTTATAACTTTACTTATACTTCTTCTACGCGAACTCATTTTTTATTTATTACTTACATATTCTTAACTTGTATACGTTTTACATTTAATTGCGTTTATTACAAAATCGCTTTATTTTTAACCATAAGCAATTGAAATAATTCGATTCGATTCGATTCGATTCGGTGCGATTCGACTCGATTCGATTAACAATTACTTGGAGTATTAAATTTTAATCTGTCAGTAAGCGTAAAAATCTTAACTTCTTCGTTCTATATTGCAGTGACCTTTTGAAAAAGCTTTCGGTTAAAGCCGGTCTGATAGGTTGCTTCCGCGGCCTGGTTGTCAATGGTGAAATACTTGACATTTACACATATATGTCGGTGCATCTATCCGAAATAATTAAAGACTGCAAGCCATCCTGTGTGCCGTCACCATGCAAGAATGGCGGAGAGTGCAAAGAACTGTGGAGCACTTTTCAATGTGTCTGCAATAATCCTTGGGCTCATATTGGTGAATTTTGCGAGACAAGTAAGTAAAGGTGCACTCAACTGTACTGTACCATATTTTAAAAGATATTTTAATTGTCATTGGCGTCATTACTACCAGCCAATATTAAAATATATGTAATGAATTTTATTGTCAATTTTTATTGCGCGCAATCGAATATTATTACAGATTTAAAATAATAAATTTTTTTTTTATATCATTTCCTGTGCACTTATTTAACAGACATCAACGAAAAGGCGCTCACATTCATCAATCGCGAATCTTACTTAATGCGAAACTATTTAAGCGCAACTGCCACACCCAGCATTGTGCCAGGCATCGATGGGGAGCGGGAAATACTCAAAGGCATTTTAACACAAGATATACTCATTAATTTGCGCACTTACGACACAAATGCACTGGTTCTGTATGCCAATGATCACTACAACAACTTCGTACATTTGTATATCACCGAAGGACGTGAAATTGTCTTCCTTTACAATTACGGTGACGAGATTGTGAATCTGACAATTGTGGATGAAACAGTCAGCAGTCTGAAAAGCATACAAGTAGCAATAATACGCGAAGAGCAAGTGACACGAATGCATGTAAATGACCAAAATGTGAGCATTGAACGTGGCACGTTGTTACTGGATGAATACGCCAATAAGCCGTGGAATAATCCGGAAAAGGGTAAGTGATGTATAGCCTGGTATTGTGAATGACAAAACAAAAGGTAATGAAGTGCCTGTATTTCAAATGAAATTTGGGTCAATTTGCTTGATAAGGTTTTAAAATCACTCAAGAGAATTGATTTTCAATTTGAAGCAAATGGTTTCATAGGTTATTAAGCGCGGTCTATAAATTTCATTACGTAGATAAGAAAGATGAAAAGTACTTCATCAAATAATAACAGTGTTTTAAATTAATGCTACAAAAAATTTAACTCTTTCGAACCGAATTTCGGAAGCCATTAATTACAGATAAATTTACAAAATAACTTACTGAATATATTGTTTTAATCCTAATCGTAATCGTAATAACCTAATCGTATCAGAAAAATCGCAAAATTTCTTTTTGAATTGTGAATAATAATGTAATAAAGTTAGTAACACATATCAGGTTTATTGTGTGCAGTATTTAATCCATACTGGAAACATCGGTCCATCGGCATCACTTTCAGCAAAT
Source organism: Teleopsis dalmanni (assembly GCF_002237135.1). Classification (NCBI taxonomy): domain Eukaryota; kingdom Metazoa; phylum Arthropoda; class Insecta; order Diptera; family Diopsidae; genus Teleopsis; species Teleopsis dalmanni. Next base: position 35,028,427 of record NC_051846.1, read on the forward strand.
CAGCAAATATATTCCCTATCACTAGTATTCTTCTAAGCGGAGCTAAAGATTTCTTTGGATTAACGTCTAATGTGCTGATTAATTTAGATATTTAAGCTTTTATGTATTTGTTGACTCAATAGAATAGTTTATATGAACCTCTGATATACCAAGGAATTTTCAAAATTTTCCTTAATTTGATATGATTAAGTTTATTTTTGTAAGTGCCTTACTTAAAGCGACAGAATCATACTGTAAATATGGCATTGATAATGACTTTTAAATATCTTCCTTGAGTTGATGTTTTTAACATTTTTACAAAAACGAAATATCCCTACATGATAGATATTTCCTATCTAGAAGTATCTATGAGTTCCTTAATTTGTATGACTGTGAGGAAACGCGATACCTACTTTTTGATGACAATTTTTTTAAAGTCAAATTTATATGTCAAATATATTATATCTCTTATAAAAGCCACTCCTCTAATGGTGATTTATGGTTATTCAATTTTAATATGTTATGTATTTTGTAAAACTGATTACTTTAGAACGCTAAAAAGTGCATTTCGAAATCAAAGATGCTTCAGTTTTATTTTAAAGCATTTACAGTGATAAAACTGAGTTTCAGCCTAAAATGTTGAAGTCTATTTACAAGGATGATAGCCTTTATTTATCTATATTATCTATTATTATCTATATTAAAATGTAATAATGAATAATGAAATTAAACATAATGAAATAAAATTTTATTTAGTATTTTCGGTTTATTTTTATAAACAAATTTAATAATGAAACCATTGCATTACTATTAATGATGATATTAATTTAACTCTTTAATATCTGAGCACTAAGGAAAGCTGTTTGTTTGATGAATAATTTGATGGATGAAACAATATGTTGGACATGATCAAATTGCACCTGCTCCTCTATATCATGCATAGTAGATGCATTTGCAGTAGATGCACACTTTCTTTTTTGGTTTCTTACTCCTCTGCTTAATGTGTGCTTATTTCCATAAGGAAAAAAAATTATTTTCATAATCTTCCATTATAATCTGATAAAGTAAGTTAACTGCAACTAAGACCATGAATACTATATATTAAGTCCTTTCAAAGGGTATAAGAAAATTATCATTTTCAGTGCTTACCAGTGCTTAATTCTTTCAACTCACATTTTTTAATTTGTTATAATTTAATCTCCTATTGCCACTAATTGCCTTAATCGTTTTTGCTTTAATTATTAATTAGTAATTTTAAAATTTTATATCTCATTATATCCTTAATAATACTAAATAATACAATGAAAGAGACTTATAGATTTTATAAAAAAACTCAACTTGCAGTTTAACAAAGGTTTACGTTTAGTAAATTAACAATTAAAAAGTGAATAATTATTCAATTAAAAAATTAAACACTTCAACACTCAATTAAATTTGCAAAACACTGATTCATGATTGTGATTAATGGTCCAGAATACAAAATATTTATGTATTTAGTATTCAGTATTTAAAGCAAATTAATTGAAAATCATAAACAAACAATTATTTTATATAAATCAGCTATTTCAACTCGTAAAACTATTATTTAAATAAGTCCTATTTAAGTATTAACAGATATGTAATACTTGTATATAGATGCTTAAAAAGTTTAATTAATTATGTTTTTATTTTATCTGTAAGTTTATTTGATTTCCACATTTGTATATGTGCTAGTGAATATTTCTAGCACATAAATACACTATTATTAGAGTATTATTAGAGCTTTCTTCATAACCCCTTCCTACACCTTGACTAAATTATTGTTTATCTCTTCATTAGACTAAGTAATAATTGACCTCAGTACTACAGATCTTCCCGATGAGCCTGTAACCATTCTGAGATTCGATAACACGGTGTTGATAAGCCCATCAATTTTCGTAAATAATTTCAGGGCTCTATCCTTTATATATTTTTTGATCGGTTCAATATTGAGGTCACTGAGGATGTCATTAGTCCTAATGATGAACCATGGTACCTTCTCAGAATCTGGCTTTGTACAATTTCTAGCTGGTGAATAGTAGTATTTGAGGCTTTACTGAACGCTTCACATCCATATAGAAGCGACGGTTGAATTATTTGCTTATACAACAGCTTCCTGATGTATATATATAATTAAATAAAATAATTCGTTTTTAAATATATGAAGAACTTTAGTTTAATTTATTTTAAAATATATGTATTATTATTATAAAGTGTTAATTTAACTTATATATGCTGAACGTGTCTTTTGAACTTTCCTAACTTTATTTACTTCAAATTATTAGCTAACTAAATATTATTAATATTTAAATATAATATTTTATTTATATTATTATGTTAAGGCTAGTTGAGTCATTGAACTTGAGCACTTTTACTCTCTATTAACTGCGAAGTTTCTTCATAACCATCTCTATGCCTTGACTTGATTATTGTTTATCACCTCAGCTTACTAAGCAATAATTGACCTCAGATCTGCATACCTCCCTGTGGAACCTGTAACCATTCTGTGTTGGCAATGTTGTATATAATTATAAGTATTTAATATATTTATAAATAAATTTTATAATAAAACCATTTCAATACCATTAATGATATTAATTTTAATTTACATTATTTTATTATTTGTTATTATTTGTTTTTTTATTTATAATATTTTATTAATTTTTAAATATGATTAGTAAAATATTACTCGTATATTTTTGATAAAATAAAGCAAAATATTAATAACATTTCTAATAACATTTCAAAATATAGCACTACACAAGTGAATATATTTTCTTTAAATTTCAAAAATTTCAACTCTTTTTTTCCCGATATGAAAATAAATCTAAATAAATTTTCTCGTTTTAATATCTGCAGAAGTACTGTCACCACATCGTCCACCCGCACCACCCACTGAATATTTCCAGTTCAATATTGGCGGATATGATCCGGCAAATTTATTGCGTACTAATACGGATGCGCCTGCATTAGACGGTTATATTGGATGCGTGCGTGGCCTGAAAATTGGTACAAATCTGATCGACTTGGCTGATGTCAATGAAAGGAACATAGCACCCAGTAAGTATTGAAATTTTAGCTAGAAGCAATAAGCAAATTTCAATTTTGCATCATATCGCAATAACAACAAAAACAACAAAAACAACAGCAACAACAACAACGACCAAAACAAACAGTTTCCATATTTGGTTGCATATGCCAATATCATGTATACCGAAACGGATATTATAGAGAAATATGGAGGATAATGTGGCACTGCATGCAATTTCCTTAATGCTAAACACATAGCCAAGCAGTTGTGGTCATTTTGGTAAGATTAATGTCAATCGGATAGCATGAGAGAGTTAAGCGCATAATATTTCTTTTTAATAATCGTACTCTTGGAAATTGAAAATTCATTCAATATCAAAATATCTTTGAATTGCTGAAAGAGTCACAGCAAATGAAAAATAATTCATCCGAATATTGGATTAAAATGCAATAAAATTGCTCTTAATATAAACGTTTTCTTAAAATTTTATTTATTAAATTATTTTTAAATAATTTCTAAATAAAATTTGTATGCTCTTATTTTATGCAATTTATCTTCATATAGAAAATTAAGTAATAGTAAGGAAATTTTTATACAAAAATTTAATTTTTAATATAGTTAAATTGATTTTGTACTACTATTTTGACGAAAGAAACTTAATTTTTAAAATAAAATATTGTTTTTAAAAGAGAGGTTTTTATCAAATAGTAGTGAATTGCAACAAAAAAATTTTTTTTATAATTTTTTAATAATTGCATTTTGAACTGGCAATACAGCTCTTTCGAGTATTGCCAAATATCCATCATTAGTGGTCTTGGAATTATTTTTTATTTTTAATTGTTCGTTACTAATATTTTTAAAAAAGAAGCGCCTGGAGAGTCCTCTTAACAAGTTCCTATGGCTAAATGCGTAAGTAAGTAATAGTCTCAAAAACAGTTTCAAAAATTATTTACGAATAATTAAATATAAAAAATAATTTCAAGACCCCTGATGATGAGTATTTGGCAATCCTTGTAACAGCTGTATGGTCAGTCAAAAATCCACTTATTAAAAATATAAAAAAAATATTAATATAGTTAATTTTTGTATCACAACCGAATGATCGGCTATATCAAACACCCTCAAATATCCGCCATCATTGGTCTGCGGGAACATCAATTGATTTAAAGAATAATTTCTTTTCAAGACCACTAATGATAGATATTGCAATTAGATAGGTTCTAATTAATTTAATTTGAATCACAACATTATTTCGTATAAAGAATGAATGTGTCGGAAGACCAGTAAAGATGGATATTTGACTGTGACATGAATCCATAGTCATTTAAATAATTTAAAGACATAACAATATATTACGAGAACAATATAAAATAAGCACTACTTTTGATGGCAACTCTGGAAGAACTGGAAATTTTGTTAAACTTATATATGCAAAACCTGTAATAAAATTTAAAGTTAAAGTTTCGAAAATGAATAATAATTCTTTGCAATTATTGGTAAGAATATTTTTTTTTATATAATTGTTAATAAAATATGAATTTTATTGCTTTTTAATAGTAATATAATAAATGGAAAAATTAACGTATCTGTTACGAATTTTTAGACTTGGCAACCATGTGATTTAAGCTGCTTATTAGTTAAGCAATTTCAAAAAGTTTGGACTAAATAAGTCAGCAGTATTGTTGTTTCAAATGTTATTTTTAAAATAAGCGGTTGTTTTTTTGTGATGTGCTTACAAAAGAAGAGGTTTTGTGTAAAAAATTAAGTCTCGAAAAATGCCTGTTACTTACTGGTATACATGCATAGTATTTTAACTTCAAAAAACTAACAAACCAACAATTATTCCCTAATCAAAGTTTGTTTTTTTTTTAAATATGTATAAAAATGACAAATTATTAAAGTCCCAAAACATTGTTCTCAAATATTTTCTACACATAAAAGTTATAATACTAAACAACGGTTACAATATCCACAAATTCAATTTATTAAATTAATTTTCTCTTTATTTTCAGCACTCGATGGCGTACTACCCGATTGTCAAATTAAATGCGACGCAGAACCATGCAAGAATGGCGGCATTTGTAAGGAAAATTTTGCCAAACAGGAATCCACATGCGATTGTGAGCATACTAGCTTCCTTGGTGAGTTTTGTATGGAGGAAAAAGGTGCCGATTTTAGTGGTGAATCGACAATGCAAAGGAAATTTGAGTTATTTGGTAAAGTTGACTATGTGCGACTGCAATTGGCGTTCTCCTCATTCGATTTGAGACGTGCCAATCGCGTAATGTTACTACTACAGACCGCAGCAGATCGTAGTTACTATCTCATGGTAGCCATAACAGCAGATAATTATCTGTTATTCGAGGAAGACCGCGAAGGACCAGCAGTGGGTGCACGTATAGATCGTAATTTTCTTAATAATGCACGCCACTCCATATATTACTTACGCAACGGTACGGAGGCCACATTGTATATTGACCGCGAACAGGTGCCATTAAGTGCAATAAGTGCACGTACATTGACGCCGACAAGTGACTCGAGTGCAAATCGAGTGCAAATTGGTGGCATCAATACAACAGATTCGAGATTCGCTGTGTTCAAAAGTTACAGTGGCTGTTTATCCAGTGAGTAACTTTATACCTATACATTCTACTAGTACTTGTACTATACATATTACTACTATGACTTCATACCTCTTGTACTCGTATCCTTTAGTGTGATGGTCTGTGCAGTATTTTGTTATGTTCCCTGTTGCTGTCAAGGGTCTACCATAAATTTCACAGCATTGCGCTATTAATTCTTAAAGCTTCGCTGAGTTTCTGACAAGGGTTCACTTACACAGTGGCGTACTAAGATTTGCCGTTTGTTGCGTGAAAGCATTTTTTTATCCTTGTTCACATGTGTGTAGTTCTGTGTACGCGAATTTTAAACTTTTTATAATACTCATTTTGTTTATTTATATATTTATTTTATATTTTCAACTTTTGTTGCATTTTCTCAACTTTTGTTTTTATTTTCATTTTTATTTTCATTTGTGTTCTTTTGTTTTATTACATTGATCCTTCCAAGGGTCATCAACGCATTTACGAAAATCTTGTTTCACACATGAAAACAGTAAAAAAATTAACAAGAAAAAAGGAAGCTTCGTTGTAAAATGTTTTCCTTATCCTGACTTTGAATTGTTGCCCCATCATGTTATATGTTTATGGTCGAAACTTTTTCGTAATAAAAATAAAAACAAAAGTTTGTAGAAAATCTATTTCTGGTAATATAGGATAATCTGGAATGTGTTTAAATTTAGACAATGACTTAAATCTTTCAAATGAAATTACTGCCACTGCTAATGAATTCAACCGATTTAAGGAAAGCCTATTAAGTATATCTATCGGAATATTTTCCGGTGAATTTAAACAATTTTTTATGGTCGAAGATAAAACCAGATTAGAATTTAATCTAACGGAAAACATTAAATAAGAACTTCTTAAATAGAAAAACTTTTTATGAAATAATTAAATTTAATTTTATAAAATAAGATTATTTATGCAGGTATTATTTAATCTAAATAGGTTCAGGGTTAAAATACAAGCGTGAATAATACTTTCATACATACTTTCATACGTGTTAGGCATAAATACATATATTTTTAATTTAAACTTTTAATTAAAAGGATTTACCAGTGGTCAATTATTCAGTTGCTTTCCACTCACAGTTTTTAGAATTAGAGTTTTCAGTGTTCTGGATGATATACAATGTGATCGTTATACAAGATGAACATACTAATCTAAGATGATCTAATGTAACTTTTTTCTATCTGTGAAGCTTTTATGACCACTGCAAGGACAGCATTTTCAAAAAATTATATAGCAGATTTCATTGAATGCTGTCATATTTGTATTGCTCTTTATTCAGTCTTGCTTAAAAGTGACAAAATATTTTTTAGTTGATTAATAATTTTTTTATATACTTTTTTTAATCAATTTGAATGATTATTTATTTTTAGTAACAGAAAGGATAGTTTTCTAATCAGAATCATCGTCATTATCATTAATAGCGCAACGATTGATTCTAGTTGAATCTTAGGCTATCTTCCTAATCAGTATAAAAGGAGTTTTTTTTTATGGAATACTAATGTTTAAAATATTCATCACACACGTAAATTCATAGACTTCCAAATCAAATGTTTTTCTTTAAGCAAAGGAACTACTCAATTAAACTTTTATTTTCTTCTGCCTTACTGTTTCTGCATATCTACTTCAAACTACTAACTTATAATCTTAAAGCATCGGCACAAATACTTTTGACTACAATCTAGCCACGTCCACTTGAATACACATCTTAGCTTTCTATTGTATTTTTCTTCTGCTTATCTTAAATAATGTTTTGTGATATGTTTTCGAATACCCTTAAATGAAATCAGTATTCATCATTTGCTAATAATGCTTCTCTGGCCTTTTACTCCTCATAAGATCTCCTGAAACTAATATATAATGATGTTTCTGATCCAAGTTTAACTATTTCATCCGGAATTTCAATACCTTCGTAGATTTCTCATACCCTAATCAATGATGTTACGTAGTATTTACTAATAGAAATTAGTTCACTTTTTTCACTGCCTGCAAAACCTTCGATTTTTTACTGTAATTGGACATTGCGAAAACATTTACATTTCTATCGAAGAAAATCTGTTGATTTTATAGATTATTTTCTGAAGTCAATTGACCTACATTGTTGCCATTTTCCAACTATCCATAGAATATATTAGTTTCGATTGATTGAGGTAAATCGTTGCATCTTTTTCTTTTTAATGTAAAGTTTAGATAAAAAGATTTTTATTATTCGTAAATAATTATTAATTAATTAAAATAATATAAAAAATAAAATGTTTGTTGTTGTATTTCATTACTGTTCGAAAAAAACCTCTTTTTAAAAAGATTTTTGGAATTCATTTTCGAAACAGTAGTCTGTGCTTACTGTTAATTTATGTAGTAGGCTAGAGTGCACTTATACAACTATACCACTCATGTGTCATACCCCATATGTTGCCGATAGAAATATATATATGAGGTACATAGTCATATAACGACAGTTTTATAATATATAAAAAACAATTTTAGAATACAGACCCCAATTTCTACCACTCATGCTTTTATAGAAGCACAAACCCAATTATGTTCCTTAAACATTCTTTATATTCATTCCTCTTTTCATTCATTCTTTTATCCATTCCATATAAGTTAATTTCTTATCCCTTTCTTGGTTTTTAATTAAGGTGTGAATATATTTCGGATACGTTTGCACCTCTTAAATGTTTAAATTGTTTGAAATTTGATTTTTAAAGGCGATTATAACGAAAGAAACCATGTTTCTTAATAGAAACTATTGTTTTAATAAAAAGGTATTTTGAACAGTAGTGAATTACAACAACGAATTTTTATTATTTATTTATTAATTGAATTTTTTGCTGATCGCACAGTTGTTTCGAGTACCGTCAAATAACCATAATTAGGGTATTTGCGGTATTTGATTAAATAAATAAGTAAATAATTTTTTGAGATTGTATATACGAGGGTTATTAAAGCTAATCTGCGAAATATTTCTAAAAATCCACTGTTACTGAGTATTTGACAATTCTCGAAATAGCTGTATGGTCAGCCAAAAACTCAATAAATTAATAATTAATATAATTTTGTTGTTGTAATTCACATTATTTAAAATTATTTGTTCTCCCAAATGAAACTCAGAAAGTTTTACTTTATAACAAAGTACAAAATACAATTATACTGACATAAAATGAAACTTTTTGTATCTAATTACCTCACAGACATTTATATACAAGTGAATAATCATATCATGAAACCGCTGGAGGAGTACATGCTATTCACCAAATCAGGTGCTGACAACATAACAGTAATTAATCCACAAGGCGTACGAAGTGCACAATGTACTGCTAAATTTGATATATTAGAACAGCCCCTACAGGAACCAATGGTCAACATAAGTCTGGTAAGTGTGAATACCCCAACATAACCAAAAACAAAAAAAAATCAATCATTAACAGTCCGGCATGTAGTGAGCAACAGTAGAACGTGCTTAAAACAAAGAAATTTTCAATTTTACGAAAAACGCTAATTAAATGCATTTCAATATAGAGCGCCGAGACTTGGGTAGCGGAACCACCGCAACGCGTGCCCTACGTGGCGAAATACATTTACGATGTGTCCAAAAAGGAAGATTCAACGCAGGTCGTCTTCATCACCTTAACAGCCATGTTCGTCATCATTGTAATTTGCTGTTTGGTGGAGGTCTATCGCAGTCATTTGGCGTATAAAGCACGCAAAGAGCGCGAAACGGACGAGGATATTATATTATCAAAGGAACAGGCAACTAAGATGCATATTTCGCCCGGTGTGACTGGTGTACAACCGTACACATACAAAGCGGTAGGCACATGTTTTGATAATTTTTTTCTAATTAAAAATTTTATTTTTATATTTTTTTTGTAATAATTTTTGTAATTATTTGTTTATTTTTCATAACCAAAGCTGCCACAAGATGAGAAAAAGCCTGGCAATGGTGCACCTTTAGTGGGAATATTAAAGAATGGCAGCACAGTTACAAAAGAAAATTTGACGAAGAAAAATGGTGATTTAGCATTGGGCCATATTGATACACGTATTGAAGAAGTTGATGAGGACGAAGATGAACACCATGCTGATGATGATGATGATACTTTCAGTTCTGTAAGGAGCGATAATGAATGTGCACAAGAAAACAAAAGTGATAATAATGTTAATAAAGATAGCCAAATCGATAAAGAAAATAGTCTTAATAAAATTAAAAATATAGCCAAAGATAACGAAGTGAATACCATTAATAGCAATAGCAATGGTATCCATACAAACGAGAATAGTGGGAAAATGGCATTACAATTAACTGGGGTAAGCGGTACGTTAAAATAAAATTTCATTTTTATTCTTTATTAAATGAAATTAATATTGAAATATTTTTAAATTTCAACTTTAGAAAATGCCTTAAATTCTAATAAGGTTTTGAATGAAAATTCTTTGACAAAAGTCGAAGCCGAAATCCATGCGACAAGTGAAACAGATGTCCCAACTGAGGCAGAAACTGTTGATGTCAGCTCGAATCCTGCAAATAGTGCAGCGCCGGTAAGCAACTACTATGAGCGCCAATTTAATGGCAACCTTAATAAATTGGCACCACTGAGCTCGATTAGTGAAACGAATTTGCATTTTTGATTTGAACCTAACAAAGATTTTTATTAAATAAATATTTTAAATATTTTTAAATTAGTTGTTATTGTTATTTATTTATATTTTTTATTATGTGCATCCTTAAACTAAACAATTTTCACTTATTTTTTTTTTATTTTACTGTAAAAGCATGTACATCTGCCTAATTGTTCGAATAGTTAAATGTCACTAACACATCCTTTAAGTTAATATGTGTATATAAAAATTAATTAATTAATTTAATTGAATGCATTAGACGACATATAGTTTATTAAGAATATTATTATTTAATAAAAAATATAATCAAATATTATAATCATTTTAAGTTAAATTTACATATTTTCTGTTTATTTGTTAATAACACTTTCAGTATTATTTGTAATCGATATCGATTATCACAAAAGTCAGTTAATATTACAATATATTATATGTATCCTTTTAAAATATTCTAAAATTTTTTTATTATTTTATAATAAATTCTCTTTAATTATTTAAATGAGCAAATATATAAATATCTATATATATATGTTAATATATATTCTATATTATATAGTTTCTAAGGTGAATTAGTATATTATGTGCTATTGGCAAGAATTATATATGGGCCATATATATTTTTAAAGACAGCTGACAATGATTATTAGACAATATTCTAAAAACTTATATGGTAAATAATAAACTCATTTTATTTATATATTTATTTAAAAATAAATATTTTTGTAATTATTTTCTTTTTGCTATTATTGTATGATATTTATAAATATCCGCGGTGTTTTGTACCCAAAGGTTTTGGTATCCATCTAACAACACTAATTCAATTATATCAAACATGTGTTCGTTTGACAGAATTTTTTGTATTTGGTAGATAGTTTTGTAATTCACTCGTATTAAAAGTTAAGTAGTATACATCGTTTAGAAATATATTAAAAAAGCTAACTATGCAAAGACGGTCGATGTTTGGGGATCATATAAGATACCGCAAAAGAATTTGATTTATCAAAATACTATTAGTTAAACGATGATTATTTTTCGCGAGAACCGAAACGAGGTCGAAATGTTTCACAACTGACCATAAAAAATTGTTTAAATATGAAAATATATTGAACGCAAGCCATGTGGTCAAAGACCGGTGACCCTTTACATACGACTTCAAAGCTTGGAGTGACGGCAAACAAAGTTGTGTTGAGTATTTGGTATGATCGAAAGATAACTGTCTATTACGAGCTACTTCAGCATACTGCAGTGGTTAATTCAGTCCTCCACAGGTCAAAACTCGACCGGTTTAACAAAACAATCCAGAAAAGCGACTAAAATTGACCAACAGATAAAGAGTTGTATTCCAACATTACAACACTCATAGCCACACACAACTATAATGGCTCGGAGCAAAGTAAAGGTTTAGTTTTGATGCATTTACCGTATAATCCGGACTTTGCATCATCTAACTACCATGTAACGAAACATCGCGAATACTAACCAATATCAACTAATATATGTTGTGGGGAGTTTTTTCAGATATTAACTCTATTACTCACATTATAACATATATCAAAGATTGATACCATTAAATGAGCAATAAGAATAAAGAGAAATGAAGTACTTTTATACTCAATAAGGTAAAGAGGGAAAAAAAGTATACTAATTGAATTTTATGATCACGATAAGGAATCATCATATAAACATTATCAATTCTTCATTATAGTCTACTACATATATTCGTAACTCTTTTTTATTACTTATCAGAACTATTTACTATAATCTAGAATTTAGTAATTAAACTCTTGATGTTTTTTTTTATTAAATTTAATGAATAGTAAAAACTTAAAAGTACACCAGAAGGCAGTATTCTTCGTTAAATAATTCATGTATTTTAAAAAACTATAGTACATATTTAATTAATATTTTGTAGCTGTAATATGTGCTGTACTATTTCATTGTTCTCTGCTACTAAACAGCATTATTTTTTAAAATTCAAACACTTACTATATAATCTTGCTCTGTCTATTACATATGTTCAGTTTTTAATATAAAATATTAAATTATATTACGAGTCATTGAAAAGAGTTCCCCAGATTGTTTTTGTAGCACATTTAAACTATTTTAGGTGCATTGGCAGAAACTATAGTCGGAACCTATTTATCTCGAAATTAAAATTTTGTCTTCACTTTTTTTTATATTCTTTTTAAGACGATATTTATCAATTGTGATATATTCAGCATTTATGATATTACTACTATGGTTGAACGACGTTAGAGCCTTGTGCACTAATTTCGACTTAAGTATAAATTATAGCTCATTGTGTTATCACGAAAAAAACATCAGACACCATATACCAAATATGTATCAGACTTCTGCCGTTTAAACGGTTTTCAACTCTGATATTCAAGTCAAATAGAAGCAACCTCGTAAGGTTGCTTCATATGTAATTTAAATTGTTGATAACTCTGTCACTTTAGTTAGGAAAGGCGGACCGAAAGCTTTTAAATACCTTCCTAAACAATGATATAAACAACTAGCGAACAAACGGTGCTAGAACAGTGTTCCATTCCAGTAAAAGGCAAGCATCTTGATGAGTCTATGTGTGTAGCTACGTACAGTTAGAAAAGAGGATCGGAAAATTTTGATTCTTCTCCTAACCAATAATGAAAATGACACCTGGAGTAAAGTACGGACTCTTTTCATCCATAGAACCATAAACACAACAGAAGGCGTTAGTAGTGTCACAATTATATTGTTTAAAATAACAGTTTAATCATTTTTTCATCTTCCATACCAACCAAACTGTCGAGATACGTAATTTTTTTACTGCAACGGCAACTCTGTAAGATAGAAGAAGATGGACAGTGTTGCTGTTAGAACATATATGTTTATTTCTTTCGATATAATTTTAATTTTATTTATTTGTAATCATTAAAAATAATAAACTACTTACAAATTCAATGTAATTTTTTCAATTGAATTTATGTTTTTCTCTTTAAAGATTAAAAACATTTTTTAGTTACTTTACCATTGAACTAAGACTGCATACTAATTACATTTCCTACAATTCTTCATTTGCATAGTAAGATAATTGCATTTCAATAGAGAATGGTACAACAAAATGTTCTTTTGTCGAATGTTCAATGTAAGAAAAAATAGTTGAAGTTTAACCATAAATTAGATTTCTTGCAAGAACAGTACCATATCCGCTTGCTCAACTTATGCTTAAAATATAACATAACTTTTTCCTTTGTAATCCATAGATTGTCCTATACTCTATGTTCTATTATTAAACGATAAACTTTAAATATATTGGGTTCTGCACACAACAAAAAGTAAATTGAATTTTGTGCCCCTTTCTTTTACATTTGCTACCGCAATTTACGAAGCAATTGCGGCTTTGAAGTCATGAAAATACGAGTAAACAAAAAATATCATAGTTATTGTATTTAATGTTATTTTTTACTATCTTAACTTTGATTTTATTTTTGTTATATAAGAAATTCAAAGAGATAAAGTATAAACTAAAAGCATTTCATTTAAAAAAAAAGTCTTTACCAATGTTATCTTTAGATAGCATTGTCTGTACTTAACATTGCCTCAAGCTTTTACGTTAAAATGTATTCTTAAATGATTTCAAAAAAAAGAAAAAAGGAAATTAATTTTTATGCAAATAAAAAAATAAAGTTGAATTTTATTTTTAAGAACAAAAGTGTAAAATCGTCGACAAAAAGTTCCTTTCAAGAACTTCCATTGCATCTTTAACTTCTTTTCATACAATACTTTGAGTTTAGTTTAAGTTCATTTCTTTTACGAGTACACATTTTGTTTGTTTTTAATCCTTAATTCATTTTATTTGCTAGGAAATAAGCAACAAACTTTTCAATACATTTCACTTTTATTTGCTCTACAACACATTTATTAAACCACAATCCTGTGGCAAAAGTCATTAAAAGTTAAATTTATATCTGTGTGTATATCTGTGTAAAGGATACGCACACTTCAAAACACAACAACTGCACATATAGTACGTAACTTATATGTATATGCAATCTAATAGGTAATGAAATACTATATCGTATGTAATGAAATAAGCTAATAGCAGTCGATAATGATATGTTAATTTAATTAAAATTAAAAAGTTCGTAAAAAAAAAGCAATACTTTTGAAATGGTTTTCTTTTAACTCATTTAAATTATTTTTCCCTTTACATTTTTCAGACCACACTGCGTATACGCAACGTGTAATTAAATTTTTTGGTTAAGTTATATTCCCACAGCAGCATAGATGATAAAATTCAATATAAAACATTTTATTTATTTAAAGTTTTTTTCTGTGGTTTTCAAGCTTTTTGAGTGATCATTTTTGTACAGATTTGGTTTGATATTTTTTTTATTTTTATTATTGACTGAATAAGAGAGATTATTGCAAATTGTTGTGGTTTACATTAACAAACTTAAAAAAAAATTTCTGTTGAAATTATAATATTATTTATTAAGTTAAACAGCAGCTCGCTTTGAATTACTCTAATATTAGTTGCATTGCAGTTTTCGTTAGTAAGTTGAGTTTTTATATAGACTTACGCTTTTATTAGGCATTTTCTTTTGTAAGCATATCACAAAAGAACAACCGCTTATTTTAAAAATAACATATGAAACAACAACACTACTGGCTTATTGAGTCCAACCTTTTTAAAATCGCTTAATTAATAAACAGTTTAAATCGCATGGTTGTCATGACTAAAAATTTGTCTATTGTGTATGATTTTTGGAAGTACCTACGAAATTTCTAGTTAATTGTCAACGAATGATGCTTCGTATTTCGTGTCGTCATTGTTCGTAACAAATACCTTACTTTTTCTGTTTATTATTTTACTGTTAAAAGACATTAAAATTCATATTTTATTCACAATCATGTATAAAAAATATTCTTACCAATAATTATTATTCATTTTCAAAATTTTAATTGTAAATTTTATTACGTGTTTTGCATAAATAAGCTTAACAAATTTCCATTTTGTGCAGAGTTGCCTATCAGAAAAGTCCTATCATTGATTATTCCTTCTGGTTATTGAGTAATGCATTATTAAATTAAATCTAAAAGCTAAAATCAAAGGAGCAAAAAATACTTACAACTTACGAAAGAAAACCTCTATGCATACTATTTCCAGAAATAACACTCTATACTGGTATCGCAATGGACCTTAATAGTCTGCGCGTGGTCTGCCAGTACAATCTAACCAAAACTACGATAGAAAACATGTAAATCAACAACAATGCTCTTAATATCTTCAGAGTAAGGTTTTACTCGCAAAAATTTTTACATCTTAAGTTACAGTGTAGTTAAAATCAAAAATCAGTCTATTGTGAATGTTCACTGGAAATATATTTTGCAAAATTCCATTCAACCATTAAAATCGTATGAGTACTTCTTTTACTTATAAATTCAAATACATAAATAAATAAATTAATTTAAATATATAAGCTAAAAATGCTAACTATTGGCCTTCTAATATTTATTTAATATTTATATTTCGTTCATAATAACAACAACAATTCTACATAAAATATTGAGACTTTTTGATGAAGTCAGCTATTAATAGTTATTTCGGTGTCGGTTTTGTCCATCTCTTCACGTATTAACCTGATTTGGCTGGTCTTTTACCTGTTCTTTTTCATTTTCCTCTTTTTTTTTCTTCTTCTTGTTCTCCTTTTTTTCTATTTCTTCATCTTGTTCTTCTTCTTCTTGTTCTTGTTCTCCTTCATCTTCTGCTTCTTCTTCTTCTGCTTCTTCTAGTTCTTCTTTTTTTCTTATTTTTTCTTTTTTTTTTTCTTCTTTTTATACTTTTTCTTCGTTTTCTGCATTTATTGTGAATATTTTGTTATATTGCGACTTTATTATCAAACTCCTTTTCAACAACTATATATTACTGTATTATACATTGGTAACGGTAATGGTTTATGGGTTAGGCTAAGACTTTTATGCACTGCCACCAGCTTCATCTATTTGCACCCTTTTGTATTCAGAGATTTAGTATCTCAAGAAATCGAACCAGCTCCTATGGAAGGAGTTTTTAAAGGTCTTTATCCTCTAGTTGCTCTGCACTTAAAAGTTTGTTTCTTCTGTGGTCTAATACATAACAGTTGGTGATCAGATAGACTCTTCCTCATCACAGCAAAAGCTGCAAATATTTGTATCGGATATGCCTATTTTGTGTATATGTTTATTGCAGGTGGCGTGACCTATGAGTGTATGAGAAAGTGACTTAAGACTCTTCTGGTTTAGATTGAGAACTCTGTTTGCTCTTTTGGTATCAATATTCAAGAATGTATTATACATTAATATAATGTATTATATAATTGATTTGTGCAATAAATTATTGAATTCTACAGAAGATTTATTTTAACAATACTCCATTCTGTTACAATAAACCAAATATTTAACTCTATCAATATTTAAGGAAAATTTTTTTATGCATGTATATTTAATGAAATCATTTGAAAGTGATTTGTTTGCATGGCAATTGAATTTAGTATACCATATACAATATTAAAATTAAACTCCATCACACAAAGAAGGATCAATATAGTTGCATGATAATGGCCCAAAGCAACTGGCATGTGAAGTTTCTGAAACAATGCTTTATAATTGAAAATCGCACGAAGCAAATACTCTGTACACGAGTGCATCATAAATTAATTAAAATATAAATTAAATAACTCAAAATCAACTAACCGTGCAAACCTGTGTGCTTTAACAGTTAAAAAGGCAGCAAAGCATAAAAGTGGAGCGTAAGCCATCGGTGAAACGTCAAGTATCGTGGGGACCGCCGACAATAGCGGAAGCAGATGCAGATACAATTAAACTAACAAAACCGATTAAACAAAATGGCTATTGCAGTACTGGTAACCGTACAACAACAACATAAAATTAATTATTAAAGAAAAATCAAAAAATTTTAATTAAAAATTTAGTCCTTACATGAGAATGTATTAAATTTCGTTACTTTTCTAATTTTTTTTATTTTTGCTTTAATTTTTAAATGCATATCATTTTGTATTAATTCATTTAAATTTTTGTCTGTAAATATTTTTGTGATATTTGGTATAAATAAAAGGATATCGAAAAATTTAACCAAATTTTTGTTAATTATAAAATTTTCAGAGTAAATAAAGTACCAAAAAATGAAACTCACTTGAGAAAAAAGACACAATAATTTTAATTAAAAAACTTTAGTCCTTTATACCATGAAGTTAAGTGAAATAAGAGCAATGAAAAAGTGGAAACAAATTTTTTAAGCAATGTGAACATTGCACAAGTGACGCTATATGCCAAAGTGAGGGTGTAATAATTTATTTGGATGCAGGAATATTTCCCAACAAGGAAAGCTCATGTATATTTTAAATAAAAATTGATGTACTCTAATTTTGACCTTGTACGTACATATTTTTAATATAGTTCTAACATAAATAAAACTGTACATACATATTTTCAAAATGGTCTTAACATAAATAAAACTGTACGCTCCGATGTTTTTTTGTACACACATATGTTTTCCTTTTTTTGGTGAAGTTGAGAAGTATCAGCTGCCACAGTATGAGTCTTTAACCCACTAAAACATCACCTCTTTATAGTAAATTGTGAATATTTAATTTGATTTTAACGTCAGCTATAACAGTAGTGATTATTTTACTTAATAGAAACTCTATTATACATAGAGATTTTCTGAACAGTACCGAATCGCAACAAAACTTTTTCAGTGGTTGTTGATGGGTATTCAATTAATTAATAATAAATAAAAATTTTTATTGTTGCAAATCAGTACTGTTCGAAACCTTTCTAGTAAATTGTGAATTGAATTGCAACCATGAAAGGAACCAACAGCCAAAATGTCACACATGTAATCAAGAGCAGATAAAGAAGATCAATATTCTTCATAACTACTGCAGTCCTCTTCTCACAGTGAAGCATAGGACCTCATTGTTAACATTTAACAAATTAAATTGATATAGCCAAAAATATGAACAACAAAAAAACAACGATATATTTATGGCTAGTAACGAGGTGTGGTAGTTGCAAAACTGCTGTTTAACTGGATTTGTTATAAACTCTTCATTCCAGACCGCATGCAACAAGCTTTATCAACGATAAATAAATAGTGCGTTACAGAAGCGCACTCTATTAATCTATCTAAAACTGTACATGTAACATTCAATTAGAAGAAAAGCATTAACTTCAAATATCCTCTACTTAATGTCACCACACTTTCCTGTACTTGTTTTTTTTGGTGACACAAAGGGTTTGTATTCCAGAATTTTCTACTGCATTGAAAATAAGTTTTCCATAAATAAAATAAAAATATGTTTAAAGAACACTAACTTTATTGTGTGGATCAACTCCAAAACTATTTCATATTCCTGCAAAGATTCTACCATAGTATTTAACTAAACATCGTTTCCATTAAAAATTTATCTAGTTATATTACAGTTCTCTGTTATCTGCGGTAGCACTGATATAAGTTGAGACTCCACGACACAATTTCTTATACAAGCAAAAATACTGTCGAAAAAGATGCTTTGGTTAAGTAGGGTACAGATTAAGAACCGGACACTAATATCCGATGTTTTTATGAAGTGTACATCGAAAGCTTAAAGCATATTCTTGATATGTCCTGCATTTGATAAACAAAGTCTTCAATACCTGGTTGGTTGATTGGATCAAGTGTTGACTCTATCCATGAACCGACTTAGTATTTCCACACCGTTTTGATGTTAGATCTTCGAATATATACTTGTCAATTTAAGAAGCTTTATAGGTCATTAATGTTAGCTAATACTAGATCCCTAAGATTACAGAAGTGCAATTTATCTAGTGTGGCTGTTCTTCATTTTCAATAAGTAGTTTTTGCACACATTAAATAAAAAAACTTTTATATTTCCTACAGCTGTTTACAACTGTGACAATAAGTAATCTAGATCATGTCCAACTTAACAATCTGCTCTTCAATATACCAAAAACCATTAATAACTACCATTAAATTTACACCCAAAAATTTACATTGAGAGGGACTTTCAAATAATTTCTGAAATTTAAGACATAATTTTTATCTTATTGAGCAATCATAATAGTACATCGATTTATTTTAAAGGATTTTAACCTTATGCCCCCCTCCACCCTGAGCACGAGCCCGATAATTGACATCAATCCAGAGACATCTCTTCCATTTTTGCTAATCAGGCAGAATGTTTACTTTAAATTTTATCCTAGGAAGTAGGAAGTTAACTAAAAATATATTGTCATAATGTGGGGTATATTTATTTTTGTTTTATATATGCCTCGTTATAATCAGTGGGAGATTTCAACCTACGAAAATCACCTTTTGTCCGACTGTTTGCCCTCTCGGAATCACCGATTTGGTAAAGAAACTGTTCAACATCTATTTTTTTGTCGTCATTTCGTCGATTGACTGCATTTTTCAGCCTATATGTTTTCATTTGTTATCGTTGTAGTTGTATCACTGCTGTTGCTGCTTTTTGGGAACGCCCTCCCCGCTTACGTGATAAAGCTCCCCGCTCTTCTTCAAAATGTCTAAGCCGCCACATAATTTAAGTTCAGAGCCTTTTTACTGAATGCGACATGAAACTGCTTGAATATATTTCATGTGCAATGCTTCTAGGAGATGGTACATTCTTTAGAGACTCCACGACTAGTTCCTGTTCCTCTTCAGAGCAGTCGCAACGAAAAATTAGAGGTTCTGCGCTTTCAGCGATGTTGTAGCAGATTGGACAGTAGAGATTATTTGGCAGCTGAAATTGGTAAAGATATTTTAAAAAACCTCCGTGAGCGCTCAATATTTAAGTCAAATTGTATTCCACTTCACTCAATCTTTCATATTGGGATTGAATTCATAGGTTCGTCGACTCCATGCTCTCAAATATGGGACTGCTCCTATTTTTGCTTCCATTCTGCTAAATGAATATGGGCGTATATGGTGATATATGTCTAAAATTTATTCAAGATAACATTTGTTAATTTGTTAAATAATAATCTTTTTGCGAGTTTCAAATTATACTGAATTTAAAGAGGGGTTATGAAGAGACCAACTGCGTGAGTAAAAGTGCTTAAAAGCACTAACTCAACTATGCTCAACATAATAACAATAGAAAAATAAGTATATAATAAAAATAATAACTAATATATAAAACAAATTTTGTAGGGTTTCAAATATTCTTCTTTGCTGGACTAAAACTGCCACATCAATAAAACTATAAAAAATTCATAAACTCATGATGGCATATGTTGTTTTTACATACTATAACATATGCATAAATTTAAACAAATATATTGATATGTAGAAGTTAAAATTCACAAAAAAAAAAAAACAAAATATACATATGTATATAAAATAATTGTATTTATAATATGTACAATGTTCATATACTCGTATAAGATTTTTACTAGCATAAAAGGCCACAGTGGTTAGTGGCTTTGTCAGTCTGTTGGTCAACGTTTTTTTCATAATTTGCTTATTATTAAAAATTTTTTATTTACTCCAAAACAAACACTGGAAAAAAAGTTGAAATTTTTTATTTTTAATTATTAACTTAGCTTTTGTATGAAAGTTTTAATGCACTATAGTGTCACAATCAAAGGAAAAAAGGTAAAAACCCCAAAACGAACCACAAGCAAAACCACAGCACAACATTTTTCCGCAAAATGTCGTTAAATGTTTGAAAATTGCTGTTTGCCATAAATTGGGATTATGTGATTAAATTAAATGATTTTTGCACCAAAATAAAATAGCATAGAAAAAGGAGCAGAAGAGAGTTAAAATCACAAGGAAAAAAAATCAAACACTAAACAAGTCATGGTTTTAATATAAGCTTAATGAAAAGGATGCTGCAAAAAACTAAGAGGAAAATTTCATCCAACAGAAATTTTAGCCACATACGACACGACATATGTGCAACAATGTGTGATTAAAAATAATTTAATGTTGCTTATACGCTTGACGATAAGACACTGTTGACAGGATACTTTACGGAATAAGGTTATTGAAAGAATAAGCTTAAAACGCTTTTAATTGCTCATTAAAATCATATAATATATATTACTTAGAGTAGAAATTATAGTGAATATGAGTCAACTTAGATTTTATGTCGTTAACATTATTGGATTGATATTGGTGCAGCTAATAATCTTGAAATTGTGATGAATTTAATTCAAGTTAGCCTTTTCTAAGGTTCGAATTTTCCATATGTATACAAGATATATATATATAGATATATACAAGAAATAATGACCGAAATGAAAGCTAAAATTCCTTAAAAAACAAAACCGACTTTAAAATATTTTCGACGTAACAACCTAAAAAATTTAAAACAAATTTATACTGAAAGAATATTTTTTGATGTTCACATCACTGGATTAACACAAACGCAATCAAAGAAGAAAATTTGGGACTTAATCAAATCCGAATTAATTCAGCCCCAAAAATGCAACCAAAGTGATGTTTTCTCATAAAACAAGATCCATAGAAGAATGACTACTCCATCGTCCCAATCATTCAAATATGATGTACCAATAGCGAAGGTTTTGAGCAAGTCTGCAGTTCTGCAGCAATAATTAAAGAGTTTTCAATGGAATAAAGTATTTTTTTTTTTGATTTCTGCAGCAATAACTGAAGAGTTTTATGTGGATTTACGGATTATTTCAGTGGAATAAAATATTTTTTTTTTTGCCTCTTTGCAGCAATAACAGATGAAATTTATAAGATAGTGCGAAACTCTATTGATTACTTTTGTAGAATGCAGCATCTGCTATTGAAAACATTTCCATTCGCTTTTCTTTCTCCTCCCTTATTTACTATTGGCTTCATAGAGAAATTTCAAAAAGTAGTAAACTACAAAAACAAAAATTCTTTTTATATTATTTTAATTAATTAAATATTTGGATGATCATATAGTTGTTACGAGAAATTGCCGTTATCAGTCGTAAATAATTTTTTGAGGCTCAGAGTCAACGTTCATTAGCCAACTAAACCAAAATCGTACTTGACTTGTACGGCGGTTTCATAGAAAGAAAATTATTTATAAAAAAATAATTACATAAATTTTTGATCTATCCTATACAGCTTATCTAAATATTTTCAAATATTTATAAACAGTGGTCTTTAGAAATTTTTGAAAGTTCGGCAGGAAGACTATGCTTTATGTGTAATAGGACCACAGCTGTATTATATATTATGACTCTTAAAGTGCGGTGAAAAGGTTAATCGAAAGACGTCTGGAGTATGACAAAAGTTATGTCAAAATAATTTTTTCACACGACAAGCACCGTAGCACACAGCAAAATCAGTGAAAGATATTAATTTGAAGGCCGATATAACCATAGATCGAAACACGTCCGAAATATGCCAGAAGTCTTCGCAAAAAATAGTTTTGTTACATGACAATACGCCAACTCACACAGCAAAATCAGTGAAAGACGCCTTAAAATCGCTTGTATGGGACATCTTTCCGCACTCACTGTACTTCCTAGACCTCTCGCTCACAGTACACCATTTCAATGATTTCGAAAAATGGTTCGATTCATGATTTGCCGTAAAAGAAAAACAGTTTTTTTGACATGGTATTCATAAATGGCTTAAAAGAATGACGAAATATGTAGAAGCCGTTGTTCAATATTTTGAATAAGAATTTTCCCTTGAAAATATCGTCTTTTCTTTACCCAAAAAAAACAAAACTGGAAAAAACTTATGCATACACCTGGTATAAATTTTCAGTCAAATAACACTTATTGGAAAATTCATTTCATATATGAATATTTATTTTTCTTACCTTTAAGTTATTCATAAAATTCTGAGAATTTATTAAGTAATAAAAAAATGTAAACTTCAACATACGTCAAATGGGTCAACCATAATTACTCTTATATCTTAAAGTCCATTTTGCCATGTCGCCACAACGCCATATAAGCATAATGAATTATAAGTGGCAGGCTGTGAAGAGAGATTCAAGTAATATTAAAAAAAATATAGACCATATAAAAAATATTTCCAATAAATACTGTTTATTAATAATCGCTTAATTTTATATATTTTGCGGTTCATTATGAAAATTTAAACTTCACCACATGCTGTGTATGTGTAAAAATGCAATTAAATATCTTTCACATTCACACACGCCCACCTACCAAAATGACGAAAGTGCAAATTCGCCATTTTCCACTTGCACTGCAGGACTCCAAAATAACAACAAAAACAAAAACGAAAGCAAAAACAAAAGCAATAAAAATATAAAGAAAAAATAAAAAAAATTATATTTACAAAATGTCTGCTTACTTAAATGCTGAAGCGAGAAGAAGTCAAAATATATTGTGAAGACACAAGCACAAAAAGTTGAAAGTGTTAAATAAATTTGCACATATTCTTTTATAAGAAATAATAAACTCAAATTTGTATTTACGTACAGACACGTGCATATATTAACATTAATTTCATATATTTTCAAATAATGTAGTTACCAACAAAGTGAGAATGTGTGCATTTTTCGCATTGAATACAATTTTCTTTTTAACTGCATAAATTTTAATTAAATGTCACTCATACGCCATGGTGTGCAAATGTGTGTACGTCAGTGCCCGCAAACAATTTTTGTAAAATCTTTACAATACATATATTTAAATATGCATATATATGTACATATATACTGTATATATAATATATTTGTGCAAATTTATATAAAAATTTATTGTTGCACTTTCGCATTGATGTACTTGTGCTCGAGTTGAGATGTGTATGTATTCAACGTGCTGTGCACATGAATAAAGTGACAAATATGAACAAAAGTGCCAGGCTTCTCTACTATGCAGCAGTTTATTGAATATAAAAAACAATAAAAAATATTTTGAAAATGAAGTGAATAAAATTTTGAGTTAAATTTTTTTGTTTTCTCAAAAATTTGTAACAACTTTTTACATGTAATTTTATTTAATTTTTTTTTTGTTTTTATTTTTATTTTGTTTTGTTTTACAAAATATTTTGGATGACTAAAAGTTTTCATTTTTATCATGTTTTACAGTCATTTTTGGTTTAATAGACTATTTGAAAACTTTACACACACACACACACACACACATTTGTAATACTAAAAATTTTATAGAAATATATTAAATTTAAATATTTAAACAATTTCTATTTTTATATTTTTTATTAAATTTTAAGCTATGATTAAATTCTTAAATCTGAAAATGTACTGACAATAGTTGATGAGAGAAAAATAAAAAATTTATTATTTTAAATAAACTAAACATTGCATGGCAGCATAAATTGGAAATAGGATAGAAAGAACTTCTTTCTATCAAGAATTAAAAATAGCGTATTATATATTGTGGTACTTTGAGACAGCGCACCGTCCAACAAGTGGCCCCACTGAAGCAAAGGACTGGTCGAAGTAGACCACGAAACGACTTGGGTCGTTTTTCCTCCTTCAATTGTCGGATATCTTTATTAAGTTAAAGCTAGAGTAGCTTTCGTTTGCATAACTACAACGTTTGTTAATCAAAACAATTCGTTTAGCTTGAGTTTGCCTGCCAAGTCATCACCAACCCAATATGGTCCCAAGACAGCCACCCATGAGTTTAGTCTGTCTACAAGTACTTATCTCTATCCATCTATTAAGCTTAGGATAAGTTATTCACTAATCGGCATGAGCTGCAGTCATGTTATAGCCCAATGGTATTCCGGGACTGGGCCGCAGAAGCTTGATACTTACTTTACAAGTTTATCTGTCTCTTCCTTTTGCTCAATATCGATATGTCCTTCAACCCACATGACTGTTGCCTCATTTCCATGAGCACATTCCATGAGCTTCGTGACATATTCTTGTATTAAGCTATTGACTATGCATGTCGTTTGCATACTTTTGATAATTGCTTGATTATCCAGAGCTATCAGAATTTTTTCTGATACATCTGACAATCCAATAGGTGATTCAGAGCATTTGAGACCGGATATAGTGTGCACGTTAGATTAACCTCTTCCGAGTAAACCGCAGTTCCAACTCTGCCATCCATCAAGCAGCCATCGGTAGACGCAGATGTCATTCCTTTCACATTCATCATGTGAATAGCGTAGCTAACTTTATATAATATGTAATCATATTATATTTAATATAATTATATTTTCTTAAATATATATAAAATATATATATCCATAAAGCTAATGTCTTTAAAAACGAAAATCGACAATGCCGTGCTAATATATGTCCACAAAATATAAAACTTTCTACAAAATCCTTAATTCACTTGAATGGATTAAATTTTTTTAAATATGGCATATGAAGCTGACTTCATATCCACAAAATAAGAGACTTTCTACAAAATCCTTAATTTACTTGCATTAATTAGTTTTTCCTAAGTACGATAATTCATACAGTACAAACTCTTTAAGAATGAAAATCGAAAAAAGCAGTGTTAACTCCACCCAGAAAAAATTAGAACCTAGCTAAAATATCCTAATCTTAGGGACCACTTTTTTAAAATAAGGCATATGATAATACAAATGAAGCACAATAAAAAAAAATTATTAAAATTGAATATCAAATATGACGATAACCTAAAACACATCAATATCAGCCGACAGAAACAATCCAGCCTGGTCAAGACCTGAGCTATTGAAGTTTAATAAATTTAATGCTGATTAATTTACATTAACTAATGACATCAAATAAAAAACTACTGATAAATAGTTTCTGGTTTTATGCATATAATCACGATGATCTCTTGATTTTGGATAAATCTAAAGAAGGTCATCCGAAGTCCATAATTTGCTAACTAAGTGATTTGCCCACTAAGTGATTCAATTTCATTGACTGTCACGGGTTAACTCTAAAACCCATCAATGTACAATAGGAAATGAAGAAGCAGTTCGTTTTAACACGTTCAATATTTTTGTTATGTTATGTTATGTTGAGTCTTTTCCGATTTAGTAGGCACTTTTACTTTATGATGGCTGGGCGATTTCAGCAGAGTCCCACCCATCTTACTAACTAATTTGAGTATTCCTCATAATCTTCATTATTCAATGATTAATTTAAGATCTACGTACCGCCCCGTGGGGTTAGTGGTTACTCTGAGATTAGGGCAGCCTGTCGGTTTTCACATATAGCTTCAGAGCTCTATCCCTTATGTATTTTTTGACCGAATCTGTTCTAAGGTCTCTTAGCATGTCATTCGTGCGGATGTACGATGACACTTTGAAGAGCCTTTGGAGAGCCTGACTTTGAACAACTTATAGCTTTTGGATAGTAGAGCCGGCAGTTTTGTTATACGCGACACACCCATAAAGTAGTGCTGGTCTAATTATCTGGCTATAAATTAGATTTCTGTTCTTCACGCTAAGGTTGTTGTGTTTGAAAAGTGGTTGTAAGCAGTGCAGTGTATAAATTTATGTTATTAGAAAACCTTGTAAAACAATGAACTTTATCATTGTGCGATACTTGCTTTTTTCCATTGTAACAAAATCACTGACACGTCAGCTTCAAATGGCTTGTAAAAAAAGTCTGAATTGACAGATGGAAATAAATAATGTGTTGAGATAAAAGATGAACAATAAAATGTCAAAATGGCGTATAAATGTTGATTCTTCTTAATAGGTTTTAGTTTAGTTACGTATATAATTAAACATAAACACAAGCATAATCCACATATATATAATATATATATCCATAATATATATATATCAATATATATCCAAATATCTTCTTTCAATCATTTGTTCTAGTCAGAGCTTGATAGCATAAAACGATCTCATCAGATAATGTTCACATAGATTGCGCTCTGCAATTACTTCTCTCAAGCAAAAGAATCATTGGGTCAAAAAATAAAAAAATTAATTGTTATTTTCAAAATCACATTTCTTTTGAATATAAATCAATTAGAAAAGAAAAAGTGATATAAAAATTGATGTCACCACCTATAAATGTGTGTGGATCAACAGGAAGAATATTTTTATGAGCAGTCAAACGATTGCGAATGTCAAATACTT
>NC_051846.1:35055833-35059381 GCF_002237135.1 Teleopsis dalmanni
AAAATAACAGACAGGCAGGCAGGCAAGCAGGCCAACATTCAGGCAGGCATTTAAAATGAGGCAAACAAAACGAGAATGAAATTAACAGAAAATAAAAAATACTGGTAGGGGGGAGCTATACGACAACCGACAAATTGATCTCAACCGATTTGGCAGTTGCTGTCACAGCATGAAAATGTTTAATTGCTTGTGATGGTATTAAATAAATTTTTAATGGATTCGCACTTTTCATGTTTACAGGCTTTAAAGGCATTTTGTGCGCACCAAGTACTTTTTTGTCCTTTCATTTCTTTATGGTCGGTTCCCTTCCATTTTTTGCAGTGTCTATACTATAGACTCTATAGTAGCAAGTGTAAATAGAGGAGGAGAAAAAAAATGTTCAAACGACACCCAACAATATGGGTTCCACAATATGAATATGCACACAAAATGGCGCTGTTGCACGAATCACACCAACACCAACACCAACATAAAAACAGGATGCACGCTCTGTCGTATAAGCATTTTTCGTCTGCGTTCCCTGATTGCAAGGCTTTGAAGCTTAAGTGCCTGACTTTTGCTTGCTTAAGCTGAAATTTACCGAAAATATGTCCTGAAATAAAGAAATTATGCTAATTTTGGCAATGCACGTTTTAGTTTTTTGCTTAAGGCTATAAAAAGATTAAACATTTGTTTTATGATTTAAATTACACATGATTTAAACTGCGCTTAGTCTTAAAGCTAAATTATGCAAATTTGCCTTAAGAACACAATTTAATGCAATATTTGCCTGACTTGTGAACGTTTTCGTATTTCCTCCAGAAGATGCATGCACTAGTGTGTGTTTAAATCCAAATAATTTCTAAAGAAAACCAATATTCTTTCATGGAAAACATAAACGTTTACATTTAAAGAGTTTCGTATGAATATAATATGAAGTTTGCCTTAAAATTTGAAGGCAATAAAAAGTTAAGTTTTACATCTATGAGCTTTCTAAGAAACATAGACAATTTTTATAATTTTGTTTAGCATGGCAGTCTTCATATTGTTTTCTAATGGTCTTAACGCATTGAGGCTTTAACTCTTCATCATGCAGCAAATAACTCCTTAACGCAACGAATACGTTTCTCTCCACATGTGGCCAAAATACAAAGGTGACGCCCTTAGTCAGGTTGGTGATTAGGTTAACATAAGTGGAAGAAGAAACGAATTTTCAATTAGCTAAGAGAGCTATTTTGATTTCTTTGCTCATAATTGTGGACAGAAGAAAAAGCATACTAGAACAAAAAGGTGATTTCTTTAACCAAGAACACAGGTAGATGAAGTGGAAGAAGAAACGAATTCTCCTCAATTAACTAAGAAAGCTGTTTTGATTCCGTTCATCCTAATTATGGGAAGAAGGTTGAGCATATAAGAACCAATCGAACGCATTGACAAATGCAAGTATCTGTCAAACAATTATGCTGAAAATATCAGTATCCGAATGTGTTAAAGTTTTGGACGCCCAATAGCTAAAGCCTGGTTCTGAATAAACTTGGACATAAACACAACATGTTGTACGGTGCCTCATTTTATAGCGTTTGTAAACATGTAATACAATTGCTTCAACAGAGTAAACCGAGCCCAACACCATGCAATCCTTTAGTCCAGTGTTCCGTTTGGACAGATATCAATCTAGATACTTCAGATTAACTTATATTCGGAGGTTCTAAATTTGGAGCATAGTAGTCATATAACTTTTAACCTGACTACTCAGGAAATATGAGTTTAATTCTTATATCACTGTCGCAAAACATTGCCGTAAATAACCTTAAGCCTGCAGGTGGCAAAAACAGAGATTGAAACGATAGATTCCAAAAGTTTAGAACGTGAGCACCATGTTTAGCTAATTTATCTACACGTTGATTCCCTGCAATATTATATTATTTGAAAACCAAACTAAAGCTACTTTGACTACTATTAAACGTTGACTACTATCATCTATTCGTGTAATAACTTTAGTTAAGTAGGATCAATATAAGACTTAATTCTCATTTTAATTCATGTTAAATAGAACTGGATTGTAAAATTTCTCGACAATATTAAGTAATCAAAGAGGTGACAGATTTACTAGAGTTCTTATCCGCTTTAAACCTGTCTGTGGAAAATTTGCACAACTTCTCCTTCTCTTTGTAGTTGAACAAAGTCTTAAGAGGCATCCCATTAAATACATTCAAGGATTAGTACTGAGCCATAACAATGAGCGCAGTAGTGGACACATCCTAGCCCTCAAGACTTCCCACCTAAGAAGATTTTGGCAATTGGTTAGCATTAACATCTTACTTTATTTACTCAATCAAAGACACTAACAAAAACTATCCGTATCCTCGCAACAAACGATTGGTTTAACGAGAGATGAGTTCTTTTAATTGATTCTATATCATTTATTCTACAGTTATAACCAACATTTAATGTTCCGTTTTTAGCTGTGTTAAACTTTTATTATGCATATCTTATTATTTCGATAACACAGAAAATTTTGTTCTTAATCTATAATTGATGATACAATCACAAAATACCTGCAAAGTTTCTATACACTTGGTATGATATCTTGACCCTCAATGCGTCATTAAGATTGGATTAGTTCTCCATTTTTTTCCGAGGCACTGTGACCCACACATCATTCATCTATCTATGACAAAGCCTTATATTCTTATCTTATTATTTTTAAATTCTATTGGATAGCTCATATCAGTCATTATTTTATCTAATTCGATCCACGTTGTCAACGTGCATAAAACCGTAGATTTAGTTTTTGATATTTTATATATAAAAGTAGTAAACCATTTAAACAAAATATAGGAAGTCAATCAAACAAAAAGAAAGAGATATGTATAAAAAAGTCTAGATTTAAAGTGTAAACAGAGTTTTTAAGTAGTTATTTTAGTTTAAAATTTTCTGAACTTCTATCCATCTTAAAGAGCAACAACTAACTTCTTGCCAAAATTTTATTTAAAGCAAAGTTAAACTTTTTAAGAAACAAATTTTTGTCCGTTTTCTTAACACTTAAACATGTTACGGAAACATATTTTCTGCGCTTTTATATTCACTTTGAACTGACATATCCACGAGGACGTCCATATCCCCCAAAACCCATGCACTTCTTCCTACACGAATGTACAGTATGTCTTTGAATGCATACTTTACGGCGTGTAGATATGTGTAAATTGTGTTTCCGAAACTTCAATGCCTCAGAAAGTTTAAGCTACAAATTTTATTGGTCCATTCATGATTAAAATGAACAAAAACAAGAAACAAAGAAAAAATAACCAAGAAAAATTGAAAAAATTGAATTGAAAGGAAAGCGTATACACATAGCAACTTTGACCAACTTTATTTCAACCGGAAACAGGAAGACGTCAACGTTAAAGTTTGTACCAGTTTCCACAACTGACTTTTACAAAAGTTGCGCTCAACTATTGCAACTGCTGCAGCTGCTGCATTTTATTTGCATAAACCATTGTAGGTTTAACTAGTAAAAGTTTATCGTCCCCCCTTGCATTTTATAACTTTACTTATACTTCTTCTAC
>NC_051846.1:35059481-35068047 GCF_002237135.1 Teleopsis dalmanni
CTGAATGTTGGCCTGCTTGCCTGCCTGCCTGTCTGTTATTTTTGTTATTTTAGTTTTATATCTGGAAATCACTAGTATGGTATGGTATGGTATATTGTAATGTTGTAATGCTGTAATGTTGTAATGCAAGTGTGGTAAGCAGGCCTTATTGTACTAGTAAATGATGCTGCAAACAATGCAATTCAATTGGCATTTAACAATCATGTAAACATATTTAAAATACAACAAAAATGAAATCATTAATTCCAGTACCAATTAGTTTATGTGCTAGTCCTTCCCCGAGCGCTGTTGTGTCTTCTATGCTTTTCAGCTGTTCCGGCTCTGAAACAATGGCGCCAATAATTACCATTAAATCAATGTTGTTTAATTTGCACGATTGGCCAATTTCATTATTGTACGAGTCCAAATTAGTCTAAAATATTTCTGTTTTTGGTATGAATGAGCAAGGATTGCTATATCAATGCATTGTTTTGCTATTCATTTAAAAGTTGTTATTAAAATAATTAAACTTCAAGTTGAAAACGGATTAAAATTATATACGACCACATTTAAAATATATCAGAAATTTATATTGTTATTATCTATGTATCGTGTAATTAAATCAATCGTAATTATTGAAAAAATTTGTTTAAATTTGAAATAAATTATTTTGTTATATATATAAATTATTTTAATCGTACTTAATAAATTTTAATGAGAATTATATTGGCAAGATTTCAAATAATTTATAAGTTCGATTTTATGTTAAGTGAAAGAATTTCGTGTATTAAAAAGCAAATATAAATTATTTGCTTGTAAATTAATTTTATTGGCACGTGAAACTCTATTTTACTTTGCCAATATTCAATGAACTAATTAATTCAAGTTTGTGTAAAGTGCAATTGCACACAATACAATTTGCTTATGTTAAGTAGCTCAATAAAATATTAATGCATAATGTTATCATTCCAAATTAGATATTGTTAATTTAAAAATAAATTCCAATAACAAATATAGACTTTAATAATAACTTAACATGCAGTAGGCACAACGATTGTACGATGAGAATTAAAAAGAGCTATAAAACTCCTTTATTGTATTTAACTGCTAGTGGACTGTTAGCTCTTTTACTTTCCCATATTAAATAATGATGAATAATTTATATCTTTAAAACTTTTATAGCATTCCACTAACGGAACTATTTATCTCAAACAGTAGGTTAGGTTAGGTTGTACCTTCGATTCAAAGGAATCCACTTTGGCTTATTGGTCAATTGTGTTACAGTTTACGTTTAAAACCATCTTCAACCTTTTACAAAGCTTAAAATGCTTTTTAAAGGAAGCTCTTTAAGTTCACCAAAATTCTTAGAAAAGGAAGTTCCTAGAGTAGTAAGGCAGCGCAGCGCATATGCTGGGCGCAAACAATTCAGATGAGAGGTACTTACATCGTCCTCTTCACAACGGCAACAGATACAATTGAAATGTAGATCTAATCTTCAAGCTTGGTTTCTTAATTTGCAGTAAGTAAACCTACAACAAGATTGATATTTTCACAGTGCATTTCAATGACAGTATCAAATTTCATTTTAATGGAATGTGGCCAATTTGCATACATATCGTTGAATCTTTCTAGCTTTTATTAAGAGTTCGGCATAGAAAGAACTTAGTAAAAGTTTTAATGATGTTATCGTTATGATCAGATTGCTTAGATGTTCGAAACTATTACCTGAAGTATTCTTTCTAGCTAATGTCGTATTGATTCCAGAGTAGAGACATGTTGACCTGTAGTAGTCAAAAACCGTCCTAAATGTACTGGACTTAACTTAAGGACTTTAAAGCAGTTTGACTGTTTAAAAGTATGTATATGTTTCTATTAAATATATAATCCATTTTCAGACAAGCAATAATTTCCCTAATGGCGTTCATCTTCGTCTGCAACATATTACAATGATTTAGAAGCCTATAATAAGAAGATTTATTATGTCTTTAAAGAGTGTCTCTAACTTAATCACTTTCTCTCTAAGAAAATCAGTGAAAGTGACTAATTTAGCTACATATAAAATCCGTGCACCATGTTTGACCGCATTGGATAGCCGCCATAATCTGCGGAATAGCTTGCTATCTTCAATTAATAACTGAGTGTTGTTAGATGATTTGTCAACTCATTATTTGAACAAAGATGAGTACTTTTTTTATCGCTTTTTTCTTTTATGAATACCGATTTAAGAAGTTTTCCACCTAAAACATTTTCTACCTACTCGTACAACAAGGCTAATTTACCGATTTCATTGAGTTTTAATAATTTTAACTTTGTTAATGTTGTGGTATAGCTCACATAATTCATCGTTCCATCTAAATCAATATTTTCTACTGAGGCATTGATTTTCCAAATAACCTTTCTCTGGAATACTTTTTATGCCTTTTCATCACCGTTGGTTAATGTTCCATCTTCAATACCATATAGCAGTAGAGGCATAATGGGAGCATAATTTTCGTTTGGTTACTTTGACCAAAGTTGAAGATATTGACAAATGTGAGTTTTTGTGGAATATCTAAGCAGTCATTAGTTTTAATGTATTTAAAGTCTTTCAAAATTTCGGAGTTATTGTTGTCAACATTGGCGTGAGTTTGGAAACGATCAGAAAATTTTTTTGCTGACAGAGAGTTTTGTTCTATTTTTTACACAACCCATTGGTTTCATTGGATGAAATAGGTTATGTACTTTAACTAACAATATGAATATCGTTGGCATACCATATAAGAATCACACGTTTGGTAATTATTATGCTCGTGCGATTCAAATCTGATGTTCGAGTTATCGTTTTTAATATTAAATTATGGAGCAATAGAATAAGAAATAACTATATCTGAAACTTTTTGCGATATTAAACGGATTTGATATGTTTTTCAATTCAATCGAGCTAGTGGTGCACAGTGTCATTTAAGACCACCATTCACGTTTTACTGGAATACGGAATTAAGTAAGAGTGCTTCTAATCGTAGAGACTAAAGCAACCTTGAAATTGGGAATAAGATGATGTGATTTGATTTTAAGTTCACTTATGAGAGAAAATTTGACTGCTTTCCCACATACCATACATCCGTATAAAAGAGATACCTTTAAAACTTATTTGCAGATAAGTATTCCATTAGTGGCGTTCTTCTGATATCTGGATATATTATATTTCGTGTCATATTTTGAAAACAGATAATAGGGTACTTATTAGGTTTTATTAGATAGATAACGGATAATATGTACTATGCGTGAGGAATTTGCTTAATCACAATCAACTGATGGCAAAATAATTAGCAGGTGATTCATCACCTCCTAATTGATAGAAGTGCAATTTGAAACAATTCTACAAACAAGATTTAAATAAAGCTATTATTGTTAATAACTGTCAATAATTGGAATAAGAAATAAAAAAATTTCAAAATTCAGTAAAAGTTCCGTAAGCACTCATAAGTTTGTTTTTTAATAAAAAAAATAATATTTTACTTACGCTGTTGCGCCGCCAATATACATGCTACCTTCAAATGGGCCGAACTCCTCCTCTGGCAGTAGGTCAACCATTTGAGAGTCTGTATTTATCATGAAACGTACATGATACTCATTGTAATCAATCCATATTTTATGCCATTCACCACCGTTTAACTTGCGACGTGAGTTTATCACCAATTCACGTGTAGTGCCAGTGCTTAGTGTAAAGTTGAATGTCAACTGATAGTCACCGGTAAGTGCGACCATAAATGAAGGATAATATGGTCGAATAGGCGGTTGAAAAAGCAATATGGCTTTTTCACCTGTTGTACGGAAGGAAAACGCAATATCACCTTTACGCCAACCGGGCACTTCGATGTAAGACTGTGAGGTGGTAAAAGTCACAACATATTTTTGTGTATCTGATGGTACAGTATTAAAAATAAATAAAATAAATATTACATATATAAAATGATTAACAAATTAATACAATTTATTTAATTACTTCTGTGATTTTTTTTATTGGAAAAACATGATTGCTACTTACTTGTTTCGACACACTCTAATGGTCCTAATGTTATACGTCCCTGTGCTTCCTCGTCCAAATCTTTTTGTTGCAGGAAAAACATATTTGTTATGCCTAAACTATGTGGTTCTGTATAGTATCCTTCGTCTGAGTGCCATTTATTTTCCTTTACATCACAGTTGCATGATTGATTTGGGTCCACACATGTTTTGTTGACGGAGCAGGGACAAGCACCTCTAGAAAGGGAGCACAGTTAAAAAGAATAAAAAACAACTTTGAGCGAAAATTGAAAAATTAAGATTTATGCAAACAGAAAAAATTAGTTATGATTAAATGAAATTGTACAGATTTTATACTCAAAAAAAAAACAAATACATTTTTGAATAAGATAATAGAAATTTGTAAATGTTATAATAAAGTTAAAGTAATAAGAATAAAACAAATATTAAGTTTTTATAGTTGAAGGATAATAAGTTCTGTTCTTATTGATATTATTGATAAGTATAAGTATATGTAAAATATATTATATGTAAAAAAGATATAATAGTGTGATATGATATGACTAAGTTTAAAACATTGTTCTCAAAAGGACAGTTAAGAAGGGCAAGAGAGGGTTTTCACACCGAGCACAACAGATAAACTGCTAAATGGACTTTTCAAATTTAAGTTTATTTATAAGTTATGGCCACAATTGTTACATTAACCATAAACAAAGGAATATATAGGAATAAAGTATTTGTAATTTTTATATCTTTTATAAGAAAATATAAAAGATCTTCTTTGTAAGATCTTTGTCTCGCATCCGAATGAACCTTAAGCTGTACGAGCTTTATCATAACATTGATATAATTCAGCGAATTAACACGTCACGAAAATGGATGAAGATGGTCTAGTGAAAAATGTGTTTGAAGCAGTAGTTGGAGGAAGAAAGCGTAGAGGTAGACCGTGTATCCCATGGAGTGATTATTTTGACGACGTACTATTCTTAATGGAGAAGACCCGCACGCAGCAGAGAAACCTAGAGAGCCTTGCTACATCAGGCCAAAATCTGGTAACGGGTTGGTATGATCAGATGAGTTAGTAAGTAAATAAGAAATAAAGTGTTTGCAAGTTTGATATCTATTTATCCAATCAGAATACTATAAATTTTCACCTCATATTTTTATTCATCTATAATAATTTAATATTAAATCATTTTTTTAATAAAGTTTTGAAAAATCATCGTTATTGAAAATACGCAGAGAGTACCAATTGATGACCTATCTTTCATCTACTAAATTAGTTTAATTTGTTTTAACAAAAAGTTGCGACGAAAAGTTTGATTACAAAAGATGCCGCAGGAATCAAGGATATGAGGAAGTGATATGAGACTATTGGAGAGGCACGGTTGTTAAGCGCTTGTTGATGTATGGGGGACATAAAAGTTCTAGATGATATGAAGGAATATTAAGATCGGAATGATTAGAAAAGAAGTGACAGAAAGGATATAATGAGGTGATATGAAACTACTGTAGAGGCAAAGTACTTGACCACTACCAGAGAATTGGTGTATGGAGGAGACGAAAGTGTGTCTGATTCGTAGATATGAGAAGACAACGATGTGTTTTTTGAATATATAAAAGAATAGTGAGACTTTATGTTATTTGGGTTAAAGAAATGATAATCATGTTGAATGGCTTGTCAGTTTTGCCTGAAAGGTTCTACATTTTCAGCAATTGAAAAAGTAATGTAAGGACACAATGTTAGGTCAGTCTATCTTATGTCTATCTTATTCTTATCTATCTTATGTTCATATGCCAGGGGATATATATTATTTTAAGTTTCATTATTATAATTTTATTGATAATGTAGAATCATATGAAATAACAGATGCGGTCCATTAAAAACACTTCTTTTTTTCTTGAGTGTATAAATCGAAGTGTGTATTTATATATATGTTATTGTTTTTGTCTATATATGTATATATATGAGTGTACAGCAGAGCAAAATTCTCGGCAGCTGTCAAATTTTGAAAGACTAAAGATTGACCAATGACTGCAAATAGAGACTACAAAAATATTCGTTGGTTATCTTGCCATAGCCCATTTGTTCACTAAGCTGAGGACAGTTTAGGCACAATTTGAGTAAAATTTAATAATACACAAAACGAAAACGATTCATGCGTTTATTGTTTATAAATGCAAACATTGACAAGAAAATAAATGGCTACGAATTGGATAAAGACTAAGAAATATATGGATGAAAAGGGTGAAAAGGATTGATTTAGTGGATGTAGGAAATTAGAAAGATGAAGAATTACTCGAAAACAAGATATTGGAGCTGCAAATATTGTTAACATTGCTAAGATATTTACATATATAGTTTTTCATACTGTACAGCTTTAAGAAAACTAAAATTAAATATTGAGTTAACATTTTTAGGTGCTTAAATTTATAATTAATTGAATATATTTATATCTATAAGGAAGTATATATTTATATATAAGAAAAAATAAAGGCAAAATATTTAACTACAATTTAATTATAAAGTATAGAGAACTTGTGATAGCACACATGTTATAAATTTAAATATTCATCATTGTTTCAAATTTGAATTCATTCTACAAATTTCATCAGCTCATCATCAGTCATCGTAGATCTCCCATGTATGCAAATAAATCAGTCATAATATTTTGTACTTAGCATATTTGTATCCAATCAAGTCATTTCCTAATATTTCACAACAAAATTTATATTCTTGCTGTCAAGTGTCAACTTCTTCTTGTTGCTACTATTGTTGCACTTGAGTTGTTGTTATTGTTGTTGTTGTGCGATACCAAATTGTTGGAATAGAAATCATTCATGTTTGCAACATTGTTAACATTTGGAGTCTGCAAGTGTAGTTGAGTAGATGTAACCCAAATATAGGACATACATTGTCCACTCAAGTGATTTGAACCAAGCATGACTTCCTCACAAATATGACAGTTTCACTATTTACAACTGGACAAACCAAATTTACGCAACTAAGTGGCAAGTAAGTTTAATGATTCCAAATGCATTTAATGTTCCTTGCAAGCGTTCCATTGGCATTAAAATCAACAGTGCAATTAGTATGCAATGTTGATTGAGTCCATTGTAAACAAATTCAACATATACTCGTATATTGGAGAATAAAAGGCATTACAAGTGCAGTAATGTAATTAAATATATTTAAGATTTAATAAGTGTTTATTAGGAAGTAAAATGGAAAGATTTTAGTTCAGCTTTAGAGATACATTGTTACTCAAATATTATTTCACGTATACTATTAGAGTCAAAAGGAAATGACTTTCGTTATGTTATCTTTTATAATTTTACGTATAAGCATAGTTCAAAAATATTATCTTAATGTGTACTTTTGTTACATTATCACAACGTTTAAAAAAACCCAAGAGTTTGCATTAGAAAGATATTAATAAGATTTTGTAAAGTAAGTTTTTGAAGAATTGAATGAACATATGGCGTAAGTTGAATAATAATAAATGTGAGCCTATTTTAATTTTGTTAAAGTCAAATGTCCACTCAGATGCTTAATACTACAAGATAATATATGAGATGACTTATTTCTATGAATAAATTAGGTTCATTGTATTTACAAAAACAAGTTCAAGTCACAAAAAATATCTTAATTTTCTTATATGATCTCTATAGATATTAGGAAATAAATACAGACGAAAACCTATATTCACTTAATAACGAGGTTCATGGAGTATAAATACGATTTAATGTAGCATCAAAACCTTAAACTGATAAAAATTCAGTTTTTATTGATTATAGCAAATAAAAACAGTCGACAAAT
Source organism: Teleopsis dalmanni (assembly GCF_002237135.1). Lineage (NCBI taxonomy): Eukaryota > Metazoa > Arthropoda > Insecta > Diptera > Diopsidae > Teleopsis > Teleopsis dalmanni. The sequence goes on from NC_051846.1 coordinate 35,067,286, forward strand.
AAAATGAATTATAATATTTATAATTTTTTTTTATTTAAGTAATAGGCTATGAAAGCACCCCGACCTAAAAGATCTATTGTGCACCTAAAGGCCCTACTGGGACAGTTTTAGACTTTTTATAAATTTTGTAATTGCTGATTTAAGCAATTTGATTTGATTTGATTTGGGACTAAGATCCCGCTTCCAAGGTAATCGAGTCTACGTCTTCCCACCGCTTGGCAGTTGCATAGAACATGTTCTGATGTTTCTTTCTCCTCATAACAGAGTCAACAGGAGTCACTTTCTACCACACCTATATTCTTCATGTGGTAATTAAGTCTACAGTAAGACTGTAAGAAGTTCAGTGTATATTTTAATATCCTTTCTGCTAAGGTCACGGATAGCATCAACTTTGATGTGATCAGCATCAATTAATCTTTTTGAATGTCGCATGCCTGTTTGGGCTCTCCAGTGTTCAAGTAGATGTTGTTTCTCCAATTCACATAATAAGCTATTTGTGAAGCTATTTGTTACCCCGCATAAGGGCTCTGGACCAATATTTATAATAAAATAATTATAATATTTAAATCCATTTATGCATTTCATATTGATGCAAAGCAACTATATCTAAAAAGTCGTTTTAGTTTTTTTTAAGTTCGTAAATGAATTCATACTCCGGTATTGAGTGGAGTATTTCCTTATCATAATATTATGTATTTTAAAATTGAATTGACTTTAGAGATATCACATAAGGCAAATCATTAAGGTGCATTATACATATGT
>NC_051846.1:35068147-35081780 GCF_002237135.1 Teleopsis dalmanni
TTGCCGTTGCAGTAAAAAAATTACGTATCTCGACAGTTTGGTTGGTATGGAAGATGAAAAAATGATTAAACTGTTATTTTAAACAATATAATTGTGACACTACTAACGCCTTCTGTTGTGTTTATGGTTCTATGGATGAAAAGAGTCCGTACTTTACTCCAGGTGTCATTTTCATTATTGGTTAGGAGAAGAATCAAAATTTTCCGATCCTCTTTTCTAACTGTACGTAGCTACACACATAGACTCATCAAGATGCTTGCCTTTTACTGGAATGGAACACTGTTCTAGCACCGTTTGTTCGCTAGTTGTTTATATCATTGTTTAGGAAGGTATTTAAAAGCTTTCGGTCCGCCTTTCCTAACTAAAGTGACAGAGTTATCAACAATTTAAATTACATATGAAGCAACCTTACGAGGTTGCTTCTATTTGACTTGAATATCAGAGTTGAAAACCGTTTAAACGGCAGAAGTCTGATACATATTTGGTATATGGTGTCTGATGTTTTTTTCGTGATAACACAATGAGCTATAATTTATACTTAAGTCGAAATTAGTGCACAAGGCTCTAACGTCGTTCAACCATAGTAGTAATATCATAAATGCTGAATATATCACAATTGATAAATATCGTCTTAAAAAGAATATAAAAAAAAGTGAAGACAAAATTTTAATTTCGAGATAAATAGGTTCCGACTATAGTTTCTGCCAATGCACCTAAAATAGTTTAAATGTGCTACAAAAACAATCTGGGGAACTCTTTTCAATGACTCGTAATATAATTTAATATTTTATATTAAAAACTGAACATATGTAATAGACAGAGCAAGATTATATAGTAAGTGTTTGAATTTTAAAAAATAATGCTGTTTAGTAGCAGAGAACAATGAAATAGTACAGCACATATTACAGCTACAAAATATTAATTAAATATGTACTATAGTTTTTTAAAATACATGAATTATTTAACGAAGAATACTGCCTTCTGGTGTACTTTTAAGTTTTTACTATTCATTAAATTTAATAAAAAAAAACATCAAGAGTTTAATTACTAAATTCTAGATTATAGTAAATAGTTCTGATAAGTAATAAAAAAGAGTTACGAATATATGTAGTAGACTATAATGAAGAATTGATAATGTTTATATGATGATTCCTTATCGTGATCATAAAATTCAATTAGTATACTTTTTTTCCCTCTTTACCTTATTGAGTATAAAAGTACTTCATTTCTCTTTATTCTTATTGCTCATTTAATGGTATCAATCTTTGATATATGTTATAATGTGAGTAATAGAGTTAATATCTGAAAAAACTCCCCACAACATATATTAGTTGATATTGGTTAGTATTCGCGATGTTTCGTTACATGGTAGTTAGATGATGCAAAGTCCGGATTATACGGTAAATGCATCAAAACTAAACCTTTACTTTGCTCCGAGCCATTATAGTTGTGTGTGGCTATGAGTGTTGTAATGTTGGAATACAACTCTTTATCTGTTGGTCAATTTTAGTCGCTTTTCTGGATTGTTTTGTTAAACCGGTCGAGTTTTGACCTGTGGAGGACTGAATTAACCACTGCAGTATGCTGAAGTAGCTCGTAATAGACAGTTATCTTTCGATCATACCAAATACTCAACACAACTTTGTTTGCCGTCACTCCAAGCTTTGAAGTCGTATGTAAAGGGTCACCGGTCTTTGACCACATGGCTTGCGTTCAATATATTTTCATATTTAAACAATTTTTTATGGTCAGTTGTGAAACATTTCGACCTCGTTTCGGTTCTCGCGAAAAATAATCATCGTTTAACTAATAGTATTTTGATAAATCAAATTCTTTTGCGGTATCTTATATGATCCCCAAACATCGACCGTCTTTGCATAGTTAGCTTTTTTAATATATTTCTAAACGATGTATACTACTTAACTTTTAATACGAGTGAATTACAAAACTATCTACCAAATACAAAAAATTCTGTCAAACGAACACATGTTTGATATAATTGAATTAGTGTTGTTAGATGGATACCAAAACCTTTGGGTACAAAACACCGCGGATATTTATAAATATCATACAATAATAGCAAAAAGAAAATAATTACAAAAATATTTATTTTTAAATAAATATATAAATAAAATGAGTTTATTATTTACCATATAAGTTTTTAGAATATTGTCTAATAATCATTGTCAGCTGTCTTTAAAAATATATATGGCCCATATATAATTCTTGCCAATAGCACATAATATACTAATTCACCTTAGAAACTATATAATATAGAATATATATTAACATATATATATAGATATTTATATATTTGCTCATTTAAATAATTAAAGAGAATTTATTATAAAATAATAAAAAAATTTTAGAATATTTTAAAAGGATACATATAATATATTGTAATATTAACTGACTTTTGTGATAATCGATATCGATTACAAATAATACTGAAAGTGTTATTAACAAATAAACAGAAAATATGTAAATTTAACTTAAAATGATTATAATATTTGATTATATTTTTTATTAAATAATAATATTCTTAATAAACTATATGTCGTCTAATGCATTCAATTAAATTAATTAATTAATTTTTATATACACATATTAACTTAAAGGATGTGTTAGTGACATTTAACTATTCGAACAATTAGGCAGATGTACATGCTTTTACAGTAAAATAAAAAAAAAATAAGTGAAAATTGTTTAGTTTAAGGATGCACATAATAAAAAATATAAATAAATAACAATAACAACTAATTTAAAAATATTTAAAATATTTATTTAATAAAAATCTTTGTTAGGTTCAAATCAAAAATGCAAATTCGTTTCACTAATCGAGCTCAGTGGTGCCAATTTATTAAGGTTGCCATTAAATTGGCGCTCATAGTAGTTGCTTACCGGCGCTGCACTATTTGCAGGATTCGAGCTGACATCAACAGTTTCTGCCTCAGTTGGGACATCTGTTTCACTTGTCGCATGGATTTCGGCTTCGACTTTTGTCAAAGAATTTTCATTCAAAACCTTATTAGAATTTAAGGCATTTTCTAAAGTTGAAATTTAAAAATATTTCAATATTAATTTCATTTAATAAAGAATAAAAATGAAATTTTATTTTAACGTACCGCTTACCCCAGTTAATTGTAATGCCATTTTCCCACTATTCTCGTTTGTATGGATACCATTGCTATTGCTATTAATGGTATTCACTTCGTTATCTTTGGCTATATTTTTAATTTTATTAAGACTATTTTCTTTATCGATTTGGCTATCTTTATTAACATTATTATCACTTTTGTTTTCTTGTGCACATTCATTATCGCTCCTTACAGAACTGAAAGTATCATCATCATCATCAGCATGGTGTTCATCTTCGTCCTCATCAACTTCTTCAATACGTGTATCAATATGGCCCAATGCTAAATCACCATTTTTCTTCGTCAAATTTTCTTTTGTAACTGTGCTGCCATTCTTTAATATTCCCACTAAAGGTGCACCATTGCCAGGCTTTTTCTCATCTTGTGGCAGCTTTGGTTATGAAAAATAAACAAATAATTACAAAAATTATTACAAAAAAAATATAAAAATAAAATTTTTAATTAGAAAAAAATTATCAAAACATGTGCCTACCGCTTTGTATGTGTACGGTTGTACACCAGTCACACCGGGCGAAATATGCATCTTAGTTGCCTGTTCCTTTGATAATATAATATCCTCGTCCGTTTCGCGCTCTTTGCGTGCTTTATACGCCAAATGACTGCGATAGACCTCCACCAAACAGCAAATTACAATGATGACGAACATGGCTGTTAAGGTGATGAAGACGACCTGCGTTGAATCTTCCTTTTTGGACACATCGTAAATGTATTTCGCCACGTAGGGCACGCGTTGCGGTGGTTCCGCTACCCAAGTCTCGGCGCTCTATATTGAAATGCATTTAATTAGCGTTTTTCGTAAAATTGAAAATTTCTTTGTTTTAAGCACGTTCTACTGTTGCTCACTACATGCCGGACTGTTAATGATTGATTTTTTTTGTTTTTGGTTATGTTGGGGTATTCACACTTACCAGACTTATGTTGACCATTGGTTCCTGTAGGGGCTGTTCTAATATATCAAATTTAGCAGTACATTGTGCACTTCGTACGCCTTGTGGATTAATTACTGTTATGTTGTCAGCACCTGATTTGGTGAATAGCATGTACTCCTCCAGCGGTTTCATGATATGATTATTCACTTGTATATAAATGTCTGTGAGGTAATTAGATACAAAAAGTTTCATTTTATGTCAGTATAATTGTATTTTGTACTTTGTTATAAAGTAAAACTTTCTGAGTTTCATTTGGGAGAACAAATAATTTTAAATAATGTGAACAACAACAAAATTATATTAATTATTAATTTATTGTGAACAACAACAAAATTATATTAATTATTAATTTATTGAGTTTTTGGCTGACCATACAGCTATTTCGAGAATTGTCAAATACTCAGTAACAGTGGATTTTTAGAAATATTTCGCAGATTAGCTTTAATAACCCTCGTATATACAATCTCAAAAAATTATTTACTTATTTATTTAATCAAATACCGCAAATACCCTAATTATGGTTATTTGACGGTACTCGAAACAACTGTGCGATCAGCAAAAAATTCAATTAATAAATAAATAATAAAAATTCGTTGTTGTAATTCACTACTGTTCAAAATACCTTTTTATTAAAACAATAGTTTCTATTAAGAAACATGGTTTCTTTCGTTATAATCGCCTTTAAAAATCAAATTTCAAACAATTTAAACATTTAAGAGGTGCAAACGTATCCGAAATATATTCACACCTTAATTAAAAACCAAGAAAGGGATAAGAAATTAACTTATATGGAATGGATAAAAGAATGAATGAAAAGAGGAATGAATATACATTGTGACCGAAAAGTTTCCGGAAATTTTAAATAAAACGCAAAATTCTTAATCTTCATCAATATTTATTTTATCTCCTTCAAAATATGCTCCATTAGAAGCGATACACAAATGCCAACGTTTCTTCCAATCATCAAAACATTTTTTATAGGCGCTTTCCGGTATGGCTTTGAGTTACCTCTGCGAATTCTGTTTTACGTCTTCTATGGATTCAAAACGCGTTCCTCTGAGTGGTAATTTGAGTTTGGGAAACAGGAAAAAGTCACACGGTGCAAGATCAGGTGAATACGGGGGCTGTTCGATGGTATTTATTGAATGTTGGGCCTTAAAATCGTTGATAATGTTGGCTCGGTGCGAGGGAGCATTATCGTCATGAAAAATCCATGAATTATCCTTCCACAATTGAGGCCGTGGTCTCACGACCGATGCCTAGCTCTCGTGCTATCTCTCTAACACTCACATGAGGATTTTGGAACACGATTTCCTTTGCCTTTTCAATGTTTTCGTCGGTGGTAGAGGTCGAAGGTCGTCCAGAACGCGGCATGTCTTCGACGGTCGTACGACCGTCCTGAAAGGCTTTGTACAACTCATAAACTTGAGTTTTCGATAAAACTGATTCCCCATAAGCCTTTTGTAGCATTCGCAACGATTCTGCACACGAAATTTCGTTCGAAACACAAAATTGGATGCAAACTCTTTGTTCAATATTTTTTTCCATTGTTTTTTTCGCAACGCACTACTGAGGTGAACTGGTTTCAACAGCTGCCGTAAACGAACTGTCTGACAGATCGCGCTCATTTTTGGCATAGTAATTAAGGAAAGTGCTGCCAAACTACATAAACTTAAAATATCGAAAAATATACAGCGCGCGAATTTTAAATGAGAATTTCCGAAAACTTTTCAGTCTCAATGTAAAGAATGTTTAAGGAACATAATTGGGTTTGTGCTTCTATAAAAGCATGAGTGGTAGAAATTGGGGTCTGTATTCTAAAATTGTTTTTTATATATTATAAAACTGTCGTTATATGACTATGTACCTCATATATATATTTCTATCGGCAACATATGGGGTATGACACATGAGTGGTATAGTTGTATAAGTGCACTCTAGCCTACTACATAAATTAACAGTAAGCACAGACTACTGTTTCGAAAATGAATTCCAAAAATCTTTTTAAAAAGAGGTTTTTTTCGAACAGTAATGAAATACAACAACAAACATTTTATTTTTTATATTATTTTAATTAATTAATAATTATTTACGAATAATAAAAATCTTTTTATCTAAACTTTACATTAAAAAGAAAAAGATGCAACGATTTACCTCAATCAATCGAAACTAATATATCCTATGGATAGTTGGAAAATGGCAACAATGTAGGTCAATTGATTTCAGAAAATAATCTATAAAATCAACGAATTTTCTTCGATAGAAATGTAAATGTTTTCGCAATGTCCAATTACAGTAAAAAATCGAAGATTATGCAGGCAGTGAAAAAAGTGAACTAATTTCTATTAGTAACTACTACGTAACATCATTGATAAGGGTATGAGACATCTACGAAGATATTGAAATTCCGGATGAATTAGTTAAACTTGGCTCAGAAACATCATTATATATTAGTTTCAGGAGATCTTATGAGGAGTAAAAGGCCACAGAAGTATTATTAGCAAATGATAAATACTGATTTCGTTTAAGGGTATTCGAAAACATATCACAAATCATTATTTAAGATTAGCAGAAGAAAAATACAATAGAAAGGTAAGATGTGTATTCAAGTGGACGTGGCTAGATTGTAGTCAGAAGTATTTGTGATGATGCTTTAAGATTATAAGTTAGTAGATTGAAGTAGATATGCAGAAACAGTCAGAAGAAGGCAGAAGAAAATAAAAGTTTAACTGAGCAGTTCCTTTGCTTTAAAGAAACTGAACAAAACATTTGATTATCTATGAATTTACGTGTGTGATGAATATTTTAAACATTAGTATTCCATAAAAAAAAACTCCTTTTATACTGATTAGGAAGATAGCCTAAGATTCAACTAGAATCAATCGTTGCGCTATTAATGATAATGACGATGATTCTGATTAGAAAACTATCCTTTCTGTTACTAAAAATAAATAATCATTCAAATTGATTAAAAAAAGTATATAAAAAAATTATTAATCAACTAAAAAATATTTTGTCACTTTTAAGCAAGACTGAATAAAGAGCAATACAAATATGACAGCATTCAATGAAATCTGCTATATAATTTTTTGAAAATGCTGTCCTTGCAGTGGTCATAAAAGCTTCACAGATAGAAAAAAGTTACATTAGATCATCTTAGATTAGTATGTTCATCTTGTATAACGATCACATTGTATATCATCCAGAACACTGAAAACTCTAATTCTAAAAACTGTGAGTGGAAAGCAACTGAATAATTGACCACTGGTAAATCCTTTTAATTAAAAGTTTAAATTAAAAATATATGTATTTATGCCTAACACGTATGAAAGTATGTATGAAAGTATTATTCACGCTTGTATTTTAACCCTGAACCTATTTAGATTAAATAATACCTGCATAAATAATCTTATTTTATAAAATTAAATTTAATTATTTCATAAAAAAGTTTTTCTATTTAAGAAGTTCTTATTTAATGTTTTCCGTTAGATTAAATTCTAATCTGGTTTTATCTTCGACCATAAAAAATTGTTTAAATTCACCGGAAAATATTCCGATAGATATACTTAATAGGCTTTCCTTAAATCGGTTGAATTCATTAGCAGTGGCAGTAATTTCATTTGAAAGATTTAAGTCATTGTCTAAATTTAAACACATTCCAGATTATCCTATATTACCAGAAATAGATTTTCTACAAACTTTTGTTTTTATTTTTATTACGAAAAAGTTTCGACCATAAACATATAACATGATGGGGCAACAATTCAAAGTCAGGATAAGGAAAACATTTTACAACGAAGCTTCCTTTTTTCTTGTTAATTTTTTTACTGTTTTCATGTGTGAAACAAGATTTTCGTAAATGCGTTGATGACCCTTGGAAGGATCAATGTAATAAAACAAAAGAACACAAATGAAAATAAAAATGAAAATAAAAACAAAAGTTGAGAAAATGCAACAAAAGTTGAAAATATAAAATAAATATATAAATAAACAAAATGAGTATTATAAAAAGTTTAAAATTCGCGTACACAGAACTACACACATGTGAACAAGGATAAAAAAATGCTTTCACGCAACAAACGGCAAATCTTAGTACGCCACTGTGTAAGTGAACCCTTGTCAGAAACTCAGCGAAGCTTTAAGAATTAATAGCGCAATGCTGTGAAATTTATGGTAGACCCTTGACAGCAACAGGGAACATAACAAAATACTGCACAGACCATCACACTAAAGGATACGAGTACAAGAGGTATGAAGTCATAGTAGTAATATGTATAGTACAAGTACTAGTAGAATGTATAGGTATAAAGTTACTCACTGGATAAACAGCCACTGTAACTTTTGAACACAGCGAATCTCGAATCTGTTGTATTGATGCCACCAATTTGCACTCGATTTGCACTCGAGTCACTTGTCGGCGTCAATGTACGTGCACTTATTGCACTTAATGGCACCTGTTCGCGGTCAATATACAATGTGGCCTCCGTACCGTTGCGTAAGTAATATATGGAGTGGCGTGCATTATTAAGAAAATTACGATCTATACGTGCACCCACTGCTGGTCCTTCGCGGTCTTCCTCGAATAACAGATAATTATCTGCTGTTATGGCTACCATGAGATAGTAACTACGATCTGCTGCGGTCTGTAGTAGTAACATTACGCGATTGGCACGTCTCAAATCGAATGAGGAGAACGCCAATTGCAGTCGCACATAGTCAACTTTACCAAATAACTCAAATTTCCTTTGCATTGTCGATTCACCACTAAAATCGGCACCTTTTTCCTCCATACAAAACTCACCAAGGAAGCTAGTATGCTCACAATCGCATGTGGATTCCTGTTTGGCAAAATTTTCCTTACAAATGCCGCCATTCTTGCATGGTTCTGCGTCGCATTTAATTTGACAATCGGGTAGTACGCCATCGAGTGCTGAAAATAAAGAGAAAATTAATTTAATAAATTGAATTTGTGGATATTGTAACCGTTGTTTAGTATTATAACTTTTATGTGTAGAAAATTTTTAAGAACAATGTTTTGGAACTTTAATAATTTGTCATTTTTATACATATTTAAAAAAAAAACAAAGTTTTATTAGGGAATAATTGTTGGTTTGTTAGTTTTTTGAAGTTAAAATACTATGCATGTATACCAGTAAGTACAGGCATTTTTTGAGATTTAATTTTTTACACAAAGCCTATTCTTTTGTAAGCACATCACAAAAGAACAACCGCTTATTTTAAAAATAACATTTGAAACAACAATATTCTGGCTTATTTAGTCCAAACTTTTTGAAATTGCTTAACTAATAAGCAGTTTAAATCACATGGTTGCCAAGCCTAAAAATTCGTAACAGATACGTTAATTTTTCCATTTATTATATTACTATTAAAAAGCAATAAAATTCATATTTTATTCACAATTATGTAAAGAAAAATATTCTTACTAATGTTTGCAAAGAATTATTATTCATTTTCGAAACTTTAACTTTAAATTTTATTACATGTTTTGCATATATAAGTTTAATAAAATTTCCAGTTCTTCCAGAGTTGCCATCAAAAGTAGTGCCTATTTTATATTGTTCTCGTAATATATTGTTATGTCTTTAAGTTATTTAAATGACTATGGATTCATGTCACCGTCAAATATCCATCATTACTGGTCTTCCGACACATTTATTCTTTATACTAAGTGATGTTGTGAATCAAATTAAATTAATTAGAACCTATCTAATTGCAATATCTATCATTAGTGGTCTTGAAAAGAGATTATTCTTTAAATCAATTGATGTTTCCGAAGACCAATGATGGCGGATATTTGAGGGTGTTTGATATAGCCGACCATTCGGTTGTGATACAAAAATTAACTACCTATATTAATATTTTTTTTATATTTTTAATTAGTGGATTTTTGGCTGACCATACAGCTGTTTTAAGGATTGCCAAATACTCATCATCAGGGGTCTTGGAATTATTTTTTATATTTATATATTCGTAAATAATTTTTGAAACTTTTTTTGAGACTGTTACTTACTTACGTATTTGGCCATAGTAACTTGTAAAGAGGACTCTCCAGGTGACTCTTTTTTAAAAATATTAGTAACGAATAATTAAAAATAAAAAATTATTCCAAGACCACTAATGATGGGTATTTAGCAATACTCGAAAGAGCTGTATGGCCAGTTCAAAATGCAATTATTAAAAAATTATAAAAAAAATTTTGTTGTTGCAATTCACTATTATTTGATAAAAACCTCTTTTTTAAAAACAATATTTTATTTTAAAAATTAAGTTTCTTTCGTCAAAATAGTAGTACAAAATCAATTTAACTATATTAAAAATTAAATTTTTGTATAAAAATTTCCTTACTATTACTTAATTTTCTATATGAAGATAAATTGCATAAAATAAGAGCATACAAATTTTATTTAGAAATTATTTAAAAATAATTTAATAAATAAAATTTTAAGAAAACGTTTATATTAAGAGCAATTTTATTGCATTTTAATCCAATATTCGGATGAATTATTTTTCATTTGCTGTGACTCTTTCAGCAATTCAAAGATATTTTGATATTGAATGAATTTTCAATTTCCAAGAGTACGATTATTAAAAAGAAATATTATGCGCTTAACTCTCTCATGCTATCCGATTGACATTAATCTTACCAAAATGACCACAACTGCTTGGCTATGTGTTTAGCATTAAGGAAATTGCATGCAGTGCCACATTATCCTCCATATTTCTCTATAATATCCGTTTCGGTATACATGATATTGGCATATGCAACCAAATATGGAAACTGTTTGTTTTGGTCGTTGTTGTTGTTGCTGTTGTTTTTGTTGTTTTTGTTGTTATTGCGATATGATGCAAAATTGAAATTTGCTTATTGCTTCTAGCTAAAATTTCAATACTTACTGGGCGCTATGTTCCTTTCATTGACATCAGCCAAGTCGATCAGATTTGTACCAATTTTCAGGCCACGCACGCATCCAATATAACCGTCTAATGCAGGCGCATCCGTATTAGTTCGCAATAAATTTGCCGGATCATATCCGCCAATATTGAACTGGAAATATTCAGTGGGTGGTGCGGGTGGACGATGTGGTGACAGTACTTCTACAGATTTTAAAACGAGAAAATTTATTTAGATTTATTTTCATATTGGGAAAAAATTTAAAGAAAATATATTCACTTGTGTAGTGCTATATTTTGGAATGTTATTAGAAATGTTATTAATATTTTGCTTTATTTTATAAAAAATATACGAGTAATATTTTACTAATCATATTTTAAAATTAATAATATCATTAATGGTATTGAAATGGTTTCATTACTAAATTTGTCCACAAATAAATTAAATATTGATAATTATATATAATATTAAATAATATCTATCTATATATATAAAAATGAATGTTGTCTGTCTGTCTGTCTGTCTGTACTCGATGGATTCAAAAACCATACATCCAATCACCGTGAAAATTTGGGAAATTATTAGGTATATCCCCGGAAAGGTTTTTGCAAATTTTTATTAAAATCAGGGTTGAGGTTCTAGGTTCATTTAATTAGTAATATTTTGGTAAAAGTGTATTCTGTAATATAATTCTTTAGAAAGAAGTGAGCAGAAAAAAAGTAGGCAAGAAAAGGATCGAGTTCACACTATTCTTGTTTGATCATTAGAAACAAGTGAGCAGAGGCAAGCAAGCCAAGAAAGAGATCGAGTTCACCCTGCTCTTGCTCGGTCATTAGAAACGAGTGAGTGACACGAATTTCGCCGGGTCAGCTAGTTAATTATAAATATTAATAAAATATTATATTTAAATATTAATAATATTTAGTTAACTGATAATTTGAAGTAAATAAGGTTAGGAAAGTTCAAAAGACACGTTCAGCATATATAAGTTAAACTAACACTTTATAATATATATTATAATAAAATAAACTAAAGTTCTTCATATATTTAAAAAAGAATTATTTTATTTAAATATATATATAAAACAGGAAGCTGTTGTATGAGCAAATAATTAGACCGTCGCTTCTATATGGATGTGTAGCGTTCAGCAAAGCTCAAACACTACTATTCACCAGCTAGAAATTGCATAAAGCCAGGCTCTGAGAAGGTACCATGGTTCATCATTAGGACTAATAACATCCTCAGGGACCTCAATATTGAACCGATCAAAAAATATATAAAGGTTAGAGCCCTGAAATTATTTGTGAAAACTGACAGACTTACCAACCCCGCATTATCAAATCTCAGAATGGTTACAGGCTCATCGGGGAGATCTGTAGTACTGAGGTCAACCATTACTTAGTCTAATGAAGAGATAAACAATAATTTAGTCAAGGTGTAGGAAAGGGTTATGAAGAAAGCTCTAATAATACTCTAATAATAGTGTATTTATGTGCTAGAAATATTTACTAGCACATAAACATATGTGGAAATAAAATAAACTTACAGATAAAATAAAAACATAATTAAATAAACTTTTTAAGCATCTATATACAAGTATTACATATCTGTTAATACTTAAATAGGACTTATTTAAATAATAGTTTTACGAGTTGAAATAGCTGCTTTATATAAAATAATTGTTTGTTTATGACTTTCAATTAATTTGATTTAAATACTAAATACATAAATATTTTGTATTCTGGACCATTAATCGCAATCATGAATCAGTGTTTTGCAAATTTAATTGAGTGTTGAAGTGTTTAATTTTTTAATTGAATAATTATTCACTTTTTAATTGTTAATTTACTAAACGTAAACCTTTGTTAAACTGCAAGTTGAGTTTTTTTTATAAAATCTATAAGTCTATTTCATTGTAATATTTAGTATCATTAAGGATATAATGAGATATAAAATTTTAAAATTACTAATTAATAATTAAAGCAAAAACATTTAAGGCAATTAGTGGCAATAGGAGATTAAATTACAACAAATTAAAAAATGTGAGTTGAAAGAATTAAGCACTGGTAAGCACTGAAAATGATAATTTTCTTATACCCTTTGAAAGGACTTAATATATAGTATTTATGGTCTTAGTTGTAGTTAACTTACTTTATCAAATTATAATGGAAGATTATGAAAATAATTTTTTTTCCTTATGGAAATAAGCACACATTAAGCAGAGGAGTAAGAAACCAAAAAAGAAAGTGTGCATCTACTGCAAATGCATCTACTATGCATGATATAGAGGAGCAGGTGCAATTTGATCATGTCCAACATATTGTTTCATCCATCAAATTATTCATCAGACAAACACCTTTCCTTAGTGCTCAGATATTTAAGATATTTAAATTAATATCATCATTAAAAGTAATGCAATGGTTTCATTATTAAATTTGTTTATAAAAATAAACCGAAAATACTAAATAAAATTTTATTTCATTATGTTTAATTTCATTATTCATTATTACATTTTAATATAGATAATAATAGATAATATAGATAAATAAAGGCTATCATCCTTGTAAATAGACTTCAACATTTTAGGCTGAAACTCAGTTTTATCACTGTAAATGCTTTAAAATAAAACTGAA